>NW_012102743.1:1753387-1753949 GCF_000951045.1 Mandrillus leucophaeus | reverse complement strand
CCCAGCCTCACTTTATGATCTGGCTCCTGTTTCCATTGCCAACTGCATTTTCTCCTTCCTCTTTTACCCTGCTTCATACCTACTCTGTCATCCAGGTTGCACCTGAAGTTCCAGCAGAACTTTAATAACTTGAATGAAACTACTTGTAAGTTCTTGATTTTGCAGCACCATCTCACCTCAGACCTTTGTAATTGTTGTTGTCTGTCTAGAACGTTTGTCTTCCTTCAGCTAACTGCTACTTATTCTTTAGGAGATTGCTGTCTACAGAGAGCCTTCCCAGATACTTTCCTCCCACATTTTGTGGTGCTGTCCACCTGTGTACTCCTATAGCACCCAAACTACTCTGGTACCCCATTTGTTGGTTCATCTGATCTACTAAATGTAAGCTGCTTAAGAACCAGACCCGTGTCTATTAAAATAAACAGCTGTTGGCCAGGCGTGGTGGCTCAAGCCTGTAATCCCAGCACATTGGTAGGCTGAGGCGGGCAGATCGCGAGGTCAGGAGATGGAGGCCATCCTGGCTAACACGGTGAAACTCTGTCTCTACTAAAAATACAAAAAA
>NW_012102743.1:1748098-1751167 GCF_000951045.1 Mandrillus leucophaeus | reverse complement strand
CAAAAAAAAAAAAAAAAATTAAAAAATTAAAAATTAGCTGGGTGTGATAGTGCATGCCTGTAATCCTAGCTACTTGGGAGACTGAGGGAGGATGATCACTTGAGCCTGGGAGGTTAAGGCTACAGTGAGTTGTGATCACACCACTGCACTGCAGCCTCTATGACAGAGCAAGACCCTATCTCAAAAAAAGATTGATAGAGTTATAATATTTTTATCCTGGAAAAGAACCCCATAAACATCCATTCTAGCTCCCTTCTTCTGTAAATGAGGAAAGGTTTCCCTTATGATTTGCTTCAGATCACAAGCTGGTTATTGACTACTTGTAAGGTAGTATGGCATGGTGGCTAAAAGCATAGCCTCTGGTCTCTGGCTGCTGGTAGTCAAATGCCAGCCTTGCTTCATGCTAGCTTTGTGATGTTGGGCAAGTTGCTTTCATCTTCCTTGTCTTAGTTTCCTCATCTGGAAGCACTTAATCTATTTGCTTTATAGGTTTTTGTGAGATAATGTGTGTAAAGTACATACAATGGTGTTTACCTCATAATGTGACATGAGTGCTTGCTGCCATTACTTGCTATGATTCTATGAGATGTTTTTTCTTCATATTTTAATGTCTCTAAAATTGGAATGTATTTAACAATTGATGGCATCTTCCTTTTGCTCTAAGTCAGGTGACTGTCCTGTCAGGTTGTCCATACCCATGCATGTGAAAGCTAATTATAGCTACATTTAGGCCACCATTTCAGTTGAGTTGTGGACACGGTGTCAGCACTACATATGTTGTGTTTAATTGCCATTTAAAATATCTTCAAAAGGATTTCATTATGATTTGGCACTGAAACAAAAAGTTATTGAATACAGAGAAAAAGAAAACCAAAGTAGAGAAATGAAAATTTGGTGTTACTGAAATAAACATTTGCCACTGGGTAAATCATCCCAATTCCATTTACTTTTCTTTAAAAGCAGCAACCAAGTGCTTTATGGGAGCCAAGAAAGAAGGATACCCAAAAGTAGATGAAGCTTTGTTTTGTACTGAGATGTATAAAGAAAGGTTGTCATTTAAAATGTCAAGCAACGTATTGAAGGCAGGAAGAATTGCCAAATTTTTCTGAATAGATTGAAAAAAATCAAAGCAAACAAGAGGCATTAGGTTATGAATTAAAACCATTTTTTCTTTCATTGACAGAGTTTGTCTTACAACTGATAGCATCTCAAATTTAATGAAATATAGTAATGTATTTCTTTGGCGACTTAAATATCTTTTTAGTGCCCATTGTCTGACACTAAAGTAGTACTCAGATGTTTGTTTAACAAAGGCATGAGTGGATGAATGAATATCTTGACTTCCAGTCTGATGTAGTTCCCGCTGCATCATTCTTTACTGTGCTAGTCTTTTTACATTGGCCAGGAAATAAGTAATAACTTTATATAAAAATATGGTAGTTTCTGAAATAGTAATATTTGAAATAAGCAAGTTGGTAAACCACAAATACTCAAAACATATTTTAGAATATTAATTTAATTATTTTTAGAAAGTATGGAAAGATGAGACTTTCCTTAATTGCAGGAGAAAAAACATAATGAATCCATCCCCTTCAGAGAAGGGATTTGACTATGTCTCCCTAAGCAGTTGTGATGATTATTATTTTTTTAAATGTGTACATGACCTTGTAAGAATTGTCTGTAATAGGCTGGGTGCCGTGGCTCACGCCTGTAATCCCAGCACTTTGGGAGGCCGAGGCAGGTGAATCACGAGGTCAGGAGACCATGACCATCCTGGCCAACATGGGGAAACCCCGTCTCTACTAAAAATGCAAAAAATTAGCCGCGCGTGGTGGCAGATGCCTGTAGTCCCAACTACTGGAGAGACTGAGGCGGGAGAATGGCGTGAATCCGGGAGGCGGAGCTTGCAGTGAGCCGAGATCGTGCCACTGCACTCCAGCCTGGTGACAGAGCGAGACTCCGTCTCAAAAAAAAAAAAAAAAAAAAAAAAATTGTCTGTAATAATGACAAATGCTTCTGTTTCTAAATCCTCTAGAAAATGTGCATATTTACAATTTTAGACATGTATAGTCATCTACTTTGTCTTAAGTTTTTTGTGAGTTTTAGCCAAACACCCCCCAAAATCTTGATCTTAAAAGTTGATTTTAGTATTTTATTTAACCCATAAAAGACCTCCTTTACCTGTTTTTCTTATGCTATATTTGCAGATTTTTTAAACCACAGACCCAAAAAAGTTTTGCTATAATTTAGAAGCAAATGTTTTATTTCTAAAACAGCTGATATTCTTTTGGTCATGTGCCAGTAGTTGTCACCACATTTTGATTTAACTAGAAGTCTGTGAAATTGTAATCCTTGCATTTAATGCTCAATTGGCATAATTTATTTTTAAAAGGTGAATTTGGAGAAATGTTTAATTCTAATTATTTTGTTCTGGTGCTCATGTTTACACCCTGCTGTTGTAGGGTATTAGAAATTCTGGCTTAGAAACTACCTGCATACATTCTTGTTATGTAATGACCATAGGCAAAATAGCTAAGATTAATTTTGCTCGACGTTGGTATCAGAACTGGTTTTCACCTGTTAGTATTTAGTATTTAAAGGTTATCTGACCCACTTATAGCAATTTCCCCTAGCTGATGGATGTATTCTTACTTTGTTGAGCAAATTTGATTCTAAATGAGAGACAAAGGCTGAGGGTGAGTAGTTAGGGATAGATAAGGGTTGGGACCTCTCTTGTTTTCTCTTGTTTCTAGGAAGCAAGGCTTCCCTGAGATTACATGGTCATATCTTTTATTATGCTGCATTTGCAGATCATTGTAATCATGGACTCTTAAAAAGTTTTCCTTTAAATTGCAAGTTAACGTTGTATTTTTAAAACAGCTGAGACTTTTTTAGCAGTTGGTTTGAATTTCCTGTTTTGGGGGCTTTTTTTTTTTTCCCCTTGTATCCTAGAGATTCTTTATACAGTTTAAAAGATTTTCCCAGAAGTTCTTTCCCCACACTATAACCAGAATAGTCTTCCTAAAGACAAATTTGCCGTGTCATTCTCACCCCAAGTAACTTCTCTCC
>NW_012102743.1:1729523-1746988 GCF_000951045.1 Mandrillus leucophaeus | reverse complement strand
AAACAAAAAATGAAAAACAAGAAACAGCTGTTGCCCCAGAACCTAGCAAAGTTCTGGCATGTAGCAAGAAGTCAATCATATTTGCTGGATGAGTAACTAGTAAGTGATCACTGAATAGTTATCTCATTGAAGCAATCTCCATGTAGGACACTCCTTAAGAATATCTGCAGGTGGCAGAAGATACCTCTCCAACCACTGCTTTACTCTTCTCTCTCCAAAAACAAATTATGAGATTCCTCTGCTCCCATTTGAACCTTCTAACTTTAGGAGTAGAAATAGGAGCAAACCTTCAAGAATTTTGATTCTTGCTGAGTAAATGCTAAGGACACTGTGAGCATATTATTATGTAATGCTATATTTTGAGTGCCTTATATGTACCGCATTCTTTATATAATTATTTTATAATTGTCATATGCTATTCATAACAACCCACAAAATATGGGTTGTTTTTGTCCCTTTACTGATTAGCATTACTAAGTGGCAGTTTTGGAATATGAGCTCAGACCTTTCTTTCCTTTAAAGCCGGTACCCCTTTCCCCACACCTGCCTCCTGTCATGGTTATTTTTAATCCCTTAAAAATTGGATATTAGCTTTGTAAGTTAAAACCTGTTGTGCTCACTTGATTGAGAAAAATAGGCAAAATAATTGAAAATATAAATTAGTAATGCAAATAAGAGATGATCAACTAATTGAATAATAAGGCCTGTTTTTAATTACTCTGTTTCATATTGGACCTTGAGTATTTATGTTGGCAAGTAACTTTTAAAAAATCAAGCCAGAGCATGGTGTTGTCACACATATAACTGTGAAAAGCAATTAGTGAACATTTGGCTCCATGAGAGAGTAAGTGGGAGTAGGCACCACCACACAGAAGTCTAGCTGGGAGTGTCTGACGGGTGGGGCAAAGCGTTTTGCACTTGTCAGCTCTCAGTTGCTGCTCATAGAATAAGAATTTAGACTTGGAGTAAATTGCCATTCTGCTAAAAGGGTTGTTCTTGGTGAGAGTGAAACGTGCTTTGGAGTTCTGTCAGCTGTGCCCCTGTCATCTTTATGTACTATATTGAGGACGTAGAGCACCTTTCAGTGGTCAGTCTCCCTGTTGAGAACCAGCCTCTTCAATAGAATCAGAATCCATTTTTGCTCTCTGCTTCAAGGTAGAAGGCTAGAATTAGACTATGGCCAATGTTTTCTGAGTCCCATGTGTGCCTTTTTTTTTTTTTTTTAATCCTAAAGCTGTTGTCAAGAGGCCAAATCTGGCTAATTGGGGAACCTTAAGTTCTTAGCCTGCCTTTTCTCCATTCCCCTGGAGCAAACCTGTGTTTATTAAGCCTAATTTTGCTCTTCATGTAGTCCTCAAAGATGCTCTTCATAGTTGGAATCATTTCTGGGTCTAGAGCTTGTTTTTTTCCCCTTCATTTTTTACATGGAGGGCTTCCTATAGTTGTTGATCTGCCAGTTTCGCTTCCTAATATACTGACCAGATGCAAGATCAGATAAGAACCACTCTTATCACACATTAGAATTTTAATTCTTTCCATTAATTCACAAAATTTCCGCTAATTCACAAAGTTTAGGCACAGATCACAGCCAAAAAGGGTAGTTTGTTTTGATCATTCCTTCTCACTCAAGTATGAAAAATTTTCCTGAAATATTTTGTCTACCTTTTCACTGGAGGCTTAGCTTCATTTTTCACCCATATTCTTTACCCCAAACCCAAGGCTTCACCTCTGACAGAATGCTTCCTGGAATCCTAGTAGTGCTTAGGGTAGGATCTTCCCTCCCGCAAATCTCAAATTTCCCACATAACAACTTGTAGAAAACCATATCATCATAAATATAAATGAGCCCCAATATGGCAGGTTTTCAATATATTAGTTCCTTTGCTTGCACATATCTGAAATTCTCAGTTTTCAGCACTGGACTGTTTGATCAGAAAATACACCACCAGGATGGGGAACCCCTCAAATACCCAAAATCCCCTTTCAGGCCATCAATTTTACTCCTCTGTGTTTATAGTCCTAAGAAGCGTTGCTTCCTAGTTATCACTATTTGGTTAGAAGGGCATGTGAAATTCAGATTCTGTTATATGACATCTCTATTTACTAGGATAAATTTTTGTTAGATCTGTCCTAATTTAGTCATATGGTGATACTCAGTATTGATTTTAGCTAGAGCATGTCACCTAAAGGAGTTCTCCCGTTGTTCCCAAATGGGAAGGATCTTTTATGTTTCTGTTTAGAATCTGAAGGACCTTAGAAAATACCATTAGCCCTTTGTGACTTTAGTATTATTTCCAGTTGAGTTCATCCAACGTTTATAGACTACCTACTGTTTGCTGGATAGGGATATTCCAAAGATGACTAGTAGACAAAGCTTACTCCCAACACAGTTATAGTCTGATATGATAGATACACATGAGCGAATATTTTAGTATGACAGTGCTAAGATAAAAGTATATACAGATTCCAAATTCTATGTGGCTCTCATATTTCTAGCTACATATTTCTTTCTCTGCTGTCCTGTTCTAAAGCAATGATCCCCTTGGTTTGTATCTTGCATAGATTCCTTTCTGAGATTTCTAGGGCTCCTGTGATTTTCCACACTTTTAATAAAAAATCCAATGTTTGGTTGAAATTAGCCTTATGTGGAAAAATTTAGTTTTGATCTTCTACTATCAGTAATTTTTTTCTCTTTGACCTCACTTTCTTGCTTCTTCTTGGCCAAGTTCTGTAATCATCTATTTAAATAGTTGATAACGGCAATTTTTCTGTTTTTGGAGAAACTACACAGTTGACCAGTGTGATTATTTATGGAAAATATTAATGTTCCTCGAAGCTCTTTCAAGTCCCCTTTTCCTAGAGGTAGGGCAACCTCAAGTGTCTTGCTTTCCAGTCTGGTTTTCTAATGGAAGGAGTTGAGGAAGAAGATAAACAGTTTAGGGCTTACTGCTTCGTTCAGCCTCTCTGAGGTAGGTAAGCCAAAAATGAAGAACAAACTCTCAAAATGTTAGTTTAACTTGTTCATGGTCATTCATTTAGTAAGTAGATTTGACATTTGAACTATCTGATTAAAAGCACGTACATCCATGGCCGGTCGAGGTGGCTCCCGCCTGTAATCCCAACGCTTAGGAAGGCGGATCACAATGTCAGGAGTTTGAGACCATCCCACTAACATGGTGAAACCCGATCTCTACTAAAAATACAAAAATTAGCTGGGCATGGTGGTGGGCACCTGTAATCTCAGCTACTCAGGAGGCTGAGGCAGGAGAATCGTTTGAGCCTGGGAGGTGGAGTTTGCAGTGGGCCAAGATCATGCCAGCCTGGGTGACAGGGTGAGACTTCGTCTCGGGGGGAAAAAAAAAAAAAAAAGCACATATATCCTCACAGATCTTCTTGTAGTTGGAAGTCTATAAACTCTATTATGCAACACAATTTTTTAAGCAATATGTTAAAACTCTTTTGATTGTAAAATAATTAACACATACTAGCTTAGGCAAAAAAGGAAGTTTTATTGGTTCTTGCAACTGAAAATTCTAGTAGACTTCGCATGAGAGCTCCTGCAGGGGCTCAGATGATATCATCAGGACTTTGTAGCTCTCTCCCTGAGGCAGACGTCATGGCCACAGGAAACCCAAGTTAGTAATCTCAGTGGAAAAATATAGTCAATTCCACATCTCTAAAGAAAGTTTCAGTGGAAGACTGAAGGGCTTGAGTCATGTGCCTTCTGCCCTCTCATCTGATAGGAACTACCTGGACCACGCATGGAGTGGGTTTTCCTCAGGGAAGAGGAGTTCAATTTTCAGAAGATCAGGGAAGGGATGCTAAATAGGACAAAAGCAACTGTGATGTCCACTGTGGGGTGGGAGTTTAATGACCTAAATCTGAAGTTGCAAACTGGCAGCTTATGGGTGAATATAGGCCAGAGAGGCAGTTTGTTTGCCTTACACAGTGTTTTGAAATAAATAAATACATAAATAAATATTTTAAGGATATCTCACCTAAAAAAATTCTAGATTTCTTGGCCTCTCTTAAAGAATTGAAAGATGTGGAAACACTGAGCGGTCAGAGTCCCACATTGGTGTCCTAACTGGCTGGAGCTAAGCAGTGACTCTTTCCTTAGGATGCTCATCTACCAGCCCACTACATTCATCTCAAAAATTGGCATGCATCTCTGGGCAATTTAGGGTATGACCCTTACTCTAAATAGTGCAGGTTTCCCTGGTCAAGTAAACAGCGTGTTATTCTGGTTGTAATCACAGGTTCTGCTTAAGTCTCGGCCAACTTAGCTTTATGCTGAGATTCACTGCTTACGCATAGTCATTGCCGAAAAAAAGTATTAAAATTAATGATTAGTTATGTGGGATTACAACAGATTGTTGAAACAGCTTAGATTTGTATGTATGTCGGTGGGTAATGATCTTTGGAGTTTGCATCTGACAAGATTCGTCCAAGCGCTGCAGGTTCATGGCAATCAGTTGCCCATTTAAATGTGTTTTTGTTTGTTTGGGGAATGTATTTTTATTATTTTTAATAGACATTTAGATGGAAAGTTTCTTGCATTGTATAATAATGCACATCTGGCCGGGCACAGTGGCTCACACCTGTAATCCCAGCACACTTTGAGAGGCCGAGGCGGATGGATCACCTGAAGTCAGGAGTTTGAAACCAGCCTGGCCAACATGGTGAAACCCTGACTCTACTAAAAATACAAAAAATTCTCTGGGCGTGGCAGCACATGCCTGTAATCCCAGCTACTTGGGAGGCTGAGGCAGGAGAATTGCTTGAACCTGAGGGGCAGAGGTTGCAGTGAGCTGAGATTGCGCCATTGCACTCCAGTCTTGGCAACAAGAGTGAAACTCCATCTCAAAAAAAAAAAAAAAGCACATCTGTATATTCCCGTGGGGAAATAGTAACCCATAGCCAGAAATTCTAAAGCTTTTGCATTCTGTGAAGATTTCTGGCCATTCACATTTTGATATTGCAGAAGTGATGTTATGTAGGCCCTGGTACTTTATTTATGTTCATTGGGCACATCTTTTGTAGCTCATTATTTGGTCATAAATTATGTAAATTGAGTGGATAAGTGGAGGAAGACAGAGAAAACAGAACATTTTGGAAAGAGTGAAGAAGAATGAGGAATGCAATATGACTAGCTGAAGAAAGGAAATACTGCAAGCATTGCCCTTGGGAAAGATAATTTTGTTGGCAGAAAGAAGAGGTATAAGATCTCAAGGAGAAAGAATTAACTTATCTAACACAAAAATGTGGGATAGAATTTGAGGAAAGAAGAAGTCAGTTCAGACCAAGCAGGGTGACTGCTCTGGTGTTTCTCACCTTCTCTGGAAAACTACACACTCTGGCCCTTCAGACCCATCCTGCAGTGAATAGAATATCCGGAACTGGTACTGTTGGGTAGCAACAAGTTACACACCATCCACCATGTTCCTCATTCTTAAAAGAGTTGTGGTAGGTGGGAATTGGTGGAGGAAATATATGAAATCCTGAGTACCCTAGCATTTCCAAATGTGAAGATTTTTCTGCTTATGATTTCATTTTTCATTTGTATACAGATGCTTCTTGACTTACAATGGGGTTACCTCCCAACAAACCCAAGTTGAAAATAATTATAAATATAAAAAGCATTTAATACACCTAACTTACTGAATGTCATAGTTTATCCTAGTCTACCTTAAATGTGCTCAAAACACATTAGCTTAAAGTTGGGCAAAATAATGTAACACAAAACCTGTTTTGTAATAAAGTGTTCTGTATCTTATGCAGTTTAAAGTGAAAAGCAGAATGATTTTTTGAGTACTTGATGTACAGTGCCTACCAAATGTGTATTGCTTTTTTACCTTTGTAAATTTAAAAAATTGTATGTCAGACCATTGTAAGTTGGGAACTGTTTATATTTATTTTGTCTTCTTTGCAATGGTTGCAGAATACTAGGTATTAGACTCTGGTAAATCTTCACAATCTATAATACGGTATAGTTTGAAGTAGAATAAATATTTGTAGAGTGGTGTTTTTAAACAAGCAGATTCTTTGAGAGTGTGATTTGATGTCTGAGCCTTGGATCCTATTTTCAGTGTAGGATACCTGGGGAGTATAGTATTTCCCTGTAATCCTTTTTATTTCTGTTAGATTGATAGTAATGTCTCCTCTTTTCTTTCTAATTTTAGTAGTTTGATTTTAAAGATTTAACTTTTGGTTTTTTTATTTTCTCTATTTTTTTTGATCCTCTGTTTTTTAAATTTATACCCTAATTTTTATTTCCTTTCTTCTGCTTGCTTTGGGTTTAGTTTGCTGTTCTTTTTCTAGTGACTTTTGGCGGAAGGTTAGATTATTGATTTGAAAACTTTTTTTTCAATATAGGCATTTATAGGTATAAATTTCCATTGCATCAGGCTTTTGCTACATCCCATAAGTTTCAGCACATTTTGGTTTTGTTTTTATTAATCTCAAAGTGTTTTTAATTTTGTTGTAATTTCATTTCATTGATTATTTAAGAGTATATTGTTTAATTTCCGCAAAATACCTTTTGTTATTGATTTTGAATTTTATCCCAATTGTGGTTGGAGAACATACTTTGTATGACTTCCGTCTTTTGTCTCAACATTTGTTGAGACTTGTTTTGTGGCCTGTCATATAGTACATCCTGGAGAATGTTTATATGCACTTGACAAGAATGTGCATTCTGCTGTTGGCTAGAGTGTTCTTTCAATGTCTGTTAGGTCTAGTTGGTTTATAGCCTTATTCAAGTCTTCTACTTACATCTTTTGTGTAGTTCTTCTGTCCATTTTTAAACGTTAGGTATTGACATCTCCAAATACTATTGTTCGATTATTTATTTTTCTTTTTAGTTCTTTCAGTTTTTGCTTCATGCAATTTGGAGTTCTTTTAGCGGCACATGTATTTGTGATTGTTACATCTTTCTTGATGGAATGAACATTTTATCATAAAAATATGCCTTTGTTCTAACAATTCTTTTTTTTTTTTCTTTTGAGGTGGAGTCTTGCCCTGTTACCCAGGCTGGAGTGCAGTGGTGTGATCTCGGCTCACTGCAGCCTCTGCCTCCCGGGTTTCAGCGATTCTCCTGCTCAGCCTCATGGGTAGCTGGGATTACAGGCGCACGCCACCATGCCCGGCTAATTTTTGTATTTTTAGTGGAGACGGGGTTTCACCGTGTTGGCCAGACTGGTCGCAAACTCCTGACCTCAGGAGATCCGCCTGCTTCAGCCTCCCAAAGTGCTGGGATTATAGGCATGAGCCACCGTCCCCGGCCTGAGTTATATTCTTAATGCCTGTACTGGGGATTACTTAAAATAGTTGATTTTAAGTGTTCGTTTAGTAAGTCTAATATCTGGGCATCCTCAGGGATAGTTTCTGTTGATTACCTTTTCCCTGTATAAACATACTGTCTTGTTTCTTTGTATTTGTTTGCCCCAACTGTTATTTACCATCTCAGGCAACTGCAAAATTAATCAGTCATTTCTAGTTGTTTTTTGAAAGGCTTTTCACTGGGCAAGCTTAGAATTAGGTCAAATAAAGACAGTCTTGCAAGTGAGCTTTTCCAGGGAACCACTAGACTGGGCATATGATGACAGTTTTCCGGGAATGCAGTTTTAAAAGTATTTCAAATCCATTCTGCCCCCTCCAGTGGCTGCCAGGCCACTAATTATCACGATGATTGCAGGCTCTTGGTTTTCAAGGCTACTACAGAACTGGAGAAGAGGGGGTTGGAATGGTACAAGTTGAAATGCCATGAAGCTTGCTCTTCTTACCAAGATTTAGCCGTTTCTCTTGAATAAATGCTTCCTGTATTATTGCAAGTCTTTGGTTAATTTTCAGAGTTCTGAAAATGTTGGTTCTGACACTTTGGGCCAGTTTTCTGGTTATTTTATAGTGGAGGGAATTTTCAGATGTCCTTATACTGTTATGTCCACCTGTGGAATAGTGTTGAACCTAGAATCAAGTTCCTGCTTTTTAACTTAGTGTTCTTTGGGTTGTGGGTGACCAATTGACTAAGAAATCTAAGCTTTATTTCCTTCTCTCAAAAATGGGCATGTTAATGTATACTACTTGGAATTATTGTAGGGATTACTGCATTTAAGAACGAACTGGATAAAAACTAACCTATATATTACTACCAAATGGAAGAATACATAAGTTTAAAAGGTAGAAGTAGGGGAAAAAAAAAAGATTTTATCACTTAGGCCTGTTTTATGGAAGCAGAGCCACTTTGAGTATTTTAGAGAATAAGGGGCTTACTAAAGGAGTTGAATCTTAACACACATGTGAGAAGAGCTAGGGAAATGAAGGTATGGAAGAGGGAATCAGAAGATCAGGGCAAGAATCATTGACTAGTTCACTTGACACATTGGCACAAGTGGGTAAGTCAGAACTTAAGGGAAATCCAAGAAGCCAAATACTTTCAGCCATTGAAATGGGACCATGAAGCAGGGGCTTGTGGAGGGATCTATGGAAAGCCGTTATATCTATATAGCTATTAACCCTGTGAGTCCACACAGCAAATGTCTCATGGGGGCCTGAGGTTGCTGTAGGTCAGCAGAGCCAGCAGTTGGAAGGACAAGGTAGACACACAGAGCATGGGATCTGGGATCTGCAGAGCATCTCCACATCTTGTTTGTTACCGTATTAGACCATGACAACTTTCCAAGAGTAAAGGCTGTTGCTTCACTTCTGCCTTTCAAATCCTTAATAGGTTCTCCCATGATGAACTCTAACATGAAATCAGAAGGAAAAGGGATTTTAGGAAACAGTTTCCAGTTTAAGCAAGTTGACATAGTGTAATCCAGTACATATGACTATGCAAGGGTTTAGTTGTTTAACTTGGGAATTTACTTATTTGGAAAGTTGCAACATACTAGCAGGTACAGATTATTCCATAGACTGTTTTACATAAAGAAGGGTTTCTGACATGGGGAAACTTTTTAAAAGTTTCTTCAAATGGAATATAAGATATTAAAGCATTCTTACAACATATAACATTAAATATTTAATTTAACAAACCTTGATTTGTTTAATAGATGAGTTCCTTAGAGGCGATATATCAAATGGATTTTTATAAATTCAAGATTTCCCTAAGTATTAATATCAACTATATGATAATTTTTAATTGGTTTTCAGTTGACATTGGCACAGAAGTTTTTTAAATCTTAGTTTGTGTTCTGTTAGCATGATGTCATCAAGACCATGGAATGAATGGTGAGACAATCAAGTTCCTTGAAGATTAAATTATATCATAAAGTCCATGTTGTTCTGAGGCAAGATAGGACAAGTGTTCTTCTCTCTGTGCTGGTAAAAGGCTGCTACATCTGGTGTTGTCTGGTTATTGTGTAGAGAAAAGAACATTTGCTGTATCAGTACCCTGCTTCCCATGTAATGATTTATTCCAGCAGAGATTATGTCCAGAACAGTAGCTGTAATCAGAGCCACCACTATGTTAAGTTTATCATAATCCATGACATTTTCCAGGACCCATTTTTGTTCTGCTCAGTTTAAATGGGTAGGTTAAACCACACACACACACACACACACACACAGAGACACACTCACACACACACACACACACGTTTTTGATAGTGGCACCAATCTCTGGTTTACTAGATATGCAGTGTTGCTTTGAGTTTACTCTTTTAATGAGAAGAGTACACTTCAGGGGCTTTTGCTTGGCCCTTTATACTGTAGTAGCACTTACTAGAGAATCTGCTGGTTGTTTAATATATCTAATTCACTGTACATTTACAGTGGAGGGAAGAGAAGGGAACTAGAGAAATCACCACCAGGTAGATTCAGAAACTTACTGGGCCTACCATGGGATGGATAGACTTTCATTAACCCAACCACTCATCATGATGATATTCTGAGTCCCAAAGGGTTAACATTAAGAGCTAACCCTAAGAAGATGGGGTATTTCTATTTCCCCAGGATACAATTATTTGGCAAATATTTATGTTTACTTCTTGGGAAAATGCTAGAGAAGAGCTATGATATATCCTTGTTATGTTATTCCAGAGTCCTTCCTGAATGGTATTGGCTTCTTGTTTATTTTTTGTAAAAGGCTGTGAGTCTTTGAAGTGACTCAAAGATAGGAACTGGGTGAGAGACAATGTCTTAGCATGGAGACTCAGGTCAGGCATCTGGTCTCCAAACCTAGAATTTTTTAAATGTAATGTCATACATATCAAGTTTGAACTTCATCAGCTGCCCATCTAGTTTGGAACTGAAGTATCAGGATCAGTCAGTCACTACTCAAGTAAGATCCATGCTAGTCCAACCTAATTATCTAATTATCTCTCTGGCCATGCTTATTGCAAATAACTGTGCTCATCATGCTTCTAGGTTCAGTGCTATCAGCAAGTCTCTCCCACCCTGGGTTCTAATTACCCCCATTAAAATCAAGAAACCCTTTTCAACAAAGGACGTCCATGCTTTTCCCCAGCTTACACGGAACATCTACCATAGCACTTTTCAAAAATGCTGGTTCTCCCATTTAAAATGTAAAAGGAATATCCTCTTGGCCTTGTTGGGGACATAGTTAGGGGTAGATGAGAAGGTTGCAAGTGATAAATTGACAACAGCCTTTTTGTTCTAAGTTGTTGGATGCCTTCCTGTACATTACACAAAGGAATTTCTGGCATCTCAACTTTGTTTAGTTTTGGCCACATTTGAGTCCAGATTTTAGTCAAGCAGTTGAGCAAATAATTTAGAACCATCCCCAGCTGCTTGAGTTAGCACTGCGAATCAAAAATTTCTGATGAATATCTTAATTCAGCCTGATTTAATTTATGATCCTTTTTCTTTCTGGTCTAGCATGGTTAGAATCTCTTTTACCATATGGTCCCAAGGTTTTCCCTCTGTAAATTAACAAAATGAACCGTTCTTTTTGCATGTTGGTTTATTTTTATGTCTGGAGGCAATGAGGGATGGAAGGGTACAGTCATTATGGTGTCTTTAAGCAAAGTAGCACTAGTCTTATTAGATACACTCTGCTGGTATAGGAAACTTAGTAGATTTGGGTAATTTCTGTTATTTAAATCCTTCCAAATGTCTCCATTTAAATCCTTGGATCCTTCTCTTTCATAATCAGTGCCCTTTTCTGCTCCTGGCCAGGATGAAGTAACTGGTACTAGACTTACCCTTTCTTTAAACAATGGTTGCAGTTCCTATTGCTGTGTAACAAACCTACACAAAACTTAGTGGCTTAAAACAACAACAATCATTGTTTCTCTCTCATGGTTTCTGTAGAACAGGAATTTAGGAAGGGTTTGACTGAGCAGTGGTCTGGCATCACTCATGTAGTTGCAATCAGATGGTGGCGGGTCTCGGACACTTGGAGACTGGCTGAACAGCTGTCTTCATCTAATGTCAGGGCCTCTCAGTGGGATTTCTACACATGAATTAGCTAGGGCTTCTTCACAGCATGGTGACTGCAGGGAGTAGGGCTACTTACCGAGCAGCTCAGGACTCCAAGGAGGATTCCAAGAGAACCACACAGAGGCTGATTGGCCTGTTATACCCCAGCTTTGAAAGTCGCATAGTGTCACTTTTACCATAGTCCCACGCTCACCCAGAGCAATCGCTAAAGAGTATAAAATGATGTATAACTGAAAGCCAATAGAGAAAATAAAATGGAAGACTAAAGCATACTCGATTAATCCAATCAAATACCCTAACTTTTTTTTTTTTTTTTTTTTGGAGACAGAGTGTCTCTCTGTCACCCAGGCTAGAGTGCAGTGGCTTGATCACAGGTCACTGCAACTTCTGCCTCCCACTCTGCCTCCCAGGCTCAAGTGGTTCTCTTGCCTCAGCTTCCTGAGTAGCTGGGATTACAGGTGTGTGCCACCATGCCCAGCTAATTTTTGTATCGTTAGTAGAGACAGGGTTTCACTATGGTGGCCAGGCTGGCCTTGAACTCCTGGCCTCAAATGATCCACTCACATTGGCCTCCATTACAGGCTTGAGCCACTGCGTCGAGCCCAAATGCCCTAACATTCACATCGAACTAGTGAAACTGGGCCAGGCACGGTGGCTCACACCTGTATCCCAGCCCTCTGAGAGGCTAAGGTGGGCAGATCACTTGAGATCAGGAGTTTGAGACCAGCCTGGCCAACATGGTGAAACTCCCTCTCTACTGAAAAATACAAAAATTAGCTGGATGTGGTGGTACATGCCTGTAATCCCAGCTACTCGGGAGGCTGAGGCTGGAGAATCTCTTGAACCCGGGAGGCGGAGGTTGCAGTGAGCCGAGGTCATGCCAGTGCACTCCAGCCTGGGTGACAGAAGCAAGACTCCATCTCAAAAATAAAAATAAAACAAAAAATAAAAATAAATAAAAAATAAAAGAACTAATAAAACAATTCATTCTACATTTTAATTGAGCTATCCTATAGGAGCAGTATCTACCTACTTTTGATTTTGGCTATACCAGGTTGGTAGCTGCAGGGGAAAATAAATTCTTCTAGATAATCATAGAAATTCCCTGGTTCTCTGACCTGGGGGATTTAAAACACTGAATGTCATTTGCTTTCTTTGAGCTGTCTAGTGAACTTGTAAACAGCCAACTTACCTCACAGTTGTTGTATTCCCTCATAATCTCCTATCACTCAATACACAAAGCCATGCATTAGGTAGGTGTCTTAGTTCCGTTACCACACATGATAACTTAAGTAATTCTTTCATCACGGGATATCATGGACTACCAGTGTTTCACCCCCTCATGATCACTGCAGCCTCTCTGTCTTCAAACCCAACCAGATCAGATACCAATCACATATTTCCATTTGCCCTAGGAGTACATTGCCTGAAATGATTCCTATACCCAGTTACTATAATGGTCATTGTTTAATTACAGACCACTACAGTACACTGTAACTGGCTAAAGCACAAAGAAATTTATTAGGTGAATTGGCTTCCAGAATTTCTAGGGTGATGTGGGTACCATACCGTCAATACCAGGCTGTCAAGAGATATGCCTTCAATCACGTGGTAAGATGATTTCAGCAAAAATTCTGCTGCGGCTACAGTCTATGGTTGAATACGTCTCTTTATAGGTGACTAGAGTTATAGTTAGATACTTCAATAGCTATTGTATTATGTTTGAAGAGAGGAATTACATGGATTATATTCTAAAACTTTATGTTTATTTTGCCTATTTGGGACTTAGCATTATTTTTTCTTAGAAACTGTTTTATAAATTCCAGTTTCACTTTTAGATTAGGTCTAAAAGCATACATAACCTGTACTATATCAGAAATGCAGAGGAGCCAACATCCAAAGACACTTTTAGAAGCACAGTCTTCTTTTAAAAGATTTCACAAACATTAGACTGCTTAAGGAGTAAAGATATGCCCATCTAAAGAAAATCAAACGTACAGACTTTCGGATTGCCAACTGATGTATGTTAGGGGCTTTAAAGTCTCATTTTAGCTACTAAAGGATGGCTTTCCTAGATATGTACATCCATTTTGGCAATGGCTATCTTAGCATCCTTGGCAGCACCACTGCTGTTTACGTGAAGATGTGTGTATGAGGATGCTAAGTAGACCTGCTACTGTGCTGCTCGCTCTATGTTGAAATTTATCAGAAGTGGGGTGGTGGACATGGCGGTGGGAGGGAGTTGAGGAGTAGTGGCAACAAGTACACAATTAGCCTGAGTGATGAGGTAGCTCCAAACTGTGCACATACGAGAATAATGCTGAAGTCTGTGCAGTGTATTGAGGATGACTTTTAATTTCTAAAGTGAATGGGCTGTCTGGAATCAGATAGGTCTAGTATGAGCAAGTGTTATCTGTGAGGTAGGATGTAGTTTGTTTAAGAGGTACGTTTTAAGCAGTGCCTATTAAGTTGTATGTAAATTTATATACAATTTAATAGACATTGCTAAAAATCCCTCCTTTATAAATTCCTCAGTGACCCCAGGCTCCCTAACCATACCATTTTGAAAAAGGAGAAACATGCTTTTCATTGCCTTTGGGTAGAGGTGAATGAAAGAGACTGCTGTAAAATATGGTCACAGTGGCGACACCTGGCACAGGTAATGGGTCCACCTGATACCATGAAGTAAACCTCTCTTCGGTGCATTTCCTTGAGGACCCCAGAGGGCCAGTGAAGCAGTGTTCCCTTTTTATTCCTCGTTCCTTTCTTTTACTTGCACCTTAGAGGCATACCTCTTTTTGTTGCATTTCACTTTATTGCACCTCACAGATACTGCGCCTTTTACAAATGGAAGGTTTGTGACAACCCTGTGTCAAACAAGTCTGTCAGCACCATTTTTCCAACCACATGTGCTTACTTCATATCTCTGTGTCAGCATTTTTTAGCAATTAAGCTGTGCACATTGTTTTTTTTTAGACATAATGCTATTGCACACTTAACAGACTACAGTATATAGTATAAAAACAACTTTTTTTTTTTTTTTTTTTTTTGGAGTCAGAGTTTCACTCTTGTTGTCCAGGCTGGAGTGCAATGGCACAGTCTTGGCTCACTGCAACCTCTGCCTCCTGGGTTCAAGTGATTCTCCTGCCTCAGCCTCCCACCCAATAAACTGGGATTACAGGCAGGCAACCGCCACCATGCCCGGCTAATTTTTGTATTTTTAGTAGAGACAGGGTTTCATCATGTTGGCCAGGCTGGTCTTGAACTCCTGACGTCAGGTGATCCACCCGCCTCAGCTTCCCAAAATTCTGGGATTCCAGGCGTGAGCCACCATGTCCGGCCAAAAACAAATTATATATATCCTAGAAACCAAAAACTTTGTGACTTGCTTTATTGCAATATTCACTTTATTGCGGTGGTCTGGAACCAAACCTGAAATATCTCTGAGGTATGCCTGTATTTATTTTGTATTGGTCCTCTTACTCAACCTGTGTCCTTGATGTGTGAAATAAGAAATCTCAAACGTTGAAAATAAAAATTTGGATTGTGTGAGATTAAAGATGTGTATTTGCTAAAAAAAAAAAAAAATAGCAGTTAGTCGCTCTTAAGCAATTTCATTATTTCTATTGTTTCTAGGCAGAAGAGATCCTTAGACAAGAGTTGGAGAAAAAAGAAACACCAAGTTTATACTGCTTGCTTGGAGATGTCCTTGGAGACCATTCTTGCTATGACAAAGCCTGGGAGTTGTCCCGGTACCGCAGTGCTCGTGCGCAGCGCTCCAAAGCCCTCCTTCATCTTCGGAACAAGGAGTTTCAAGAGTGTGTAGAGTGCTTCGAACGCTCGGTTAGGATTAATCCCATGCAGGTTAGACAACTCATAACCCCCTGCTGCTCTCAGTGCTTGTGCTGTTCTTTGGATTTGATCTTACAGAATGAGTATCCATTTTCTAACCTGATAACTGGTGAGTTTGTTTTTGACAGCTAAGAACTTAGTCTCTAATAGACTTCTTGCTTGTTGTAAACTTGCTTGTTGCAAAAAGTGGATAGGTATGTTTTTTTTTAATTCACTTTCTATTACTTTAACTTTCTGTTTCATTTTGTTATTTTTTCCCCTTCATTGTCCTTAACTATTGACGTACAACTATTAAAATTAGGTACAGTTTTGAGCAGATACGTTAGGAAGAAAATGAACAAGAGTCAAAATTGCTGACAGCATAGGGCTTTGCAAGTATTTGCTGAAATCAGTAATGAAAGAAAAACCTTTATATAAATAGGATAATGTATAGAATGGATTCTTGATCATTTTAAGAAAAACGTGTATTTATATATACACAAATAACTTTAAATGTTAAAAAGTTTTTAAAGGTTTGAAAAAACAATACAAAAGGGTCTGGATCTTTAAACTAAGTGACATGATAAATCCACAGGAGTGGACCTAATTTTGAGGCAAGAGAGATTAACCTTATTTTGTGCTTAATGATATTCAGTTATCAGAATGTCTTATTATTAGAAATGGTCATTTTTTCTACCAAACTTTATTTATAACTGCCTTCCCATTTCACCAATCAAAGGCACGTATAACTGTCAATCATGGCTCTTGAAAAACATGCACACTGATTTGCCGTAATCACCAGTTAAAATACTAACTTATAATTAGTGGCTAATGTTCACCAAGCACTTACTGTGAGCCAGGTAACTCATTAAACATTTTGCTAGTATTCGAATCCAGATGGTCTGATTCCAGAGCCTACACTATCTTTTTTCTTTAATTGTGGTAAAAAACATAGAAAAATTACCATCTTAACCATTTTTAAAAGTACAGTTCAGGGCCAGGCGTGGTGGCTCACGTCTATAATCCCAGCACTTTGGGAGGCCGAGGGATCACTTGAGCTCAGGAGTTTGAGACCAGCCTGGGCAACACAGTGAGACCTCATCTCTGAAACAATAACAAATTTAAAAATACTTTTTTGGCTAGGCGTGGTGGCTCACGTCTATAATCCCAGCACTTTGGGAGGCCGAGGGATCACTTGAGCTCAGGAGTTTGAGACCAGCCTGGGCAACACAGTGAGACCTCATCTCTGAAAAAACAATAACAAATTTAAAAATACTTTTTTGGCTAGGCGTGGTGGCTCACGCCTGTAATCCCAGCACTTTGGGAGGCCGAGGGATCACGAGGTCAAGAGACGGAGACCATCCTGTCGAACACAGTGAAACCCCTGTCTCTTATACACATCTAGATGTGTATAAGAGACAGGAATAATGCTGAAGTCTGTGCAGTGTATTGAGGATGACTTTTAATTTCTAAAGTGAATGGGCTGTCTGGAATCAGATAGGTCTAGTATGAGCAAGTGTTATCTGTGAGGTAGGATGTAGTTTGTTTAAGAGGTACGTTTTAAGCAGTGCCTATTAAGTTGTATGTAAATTTATATACAATTTAATAGACATTGCTAAAAATCCCTCCTTTATAAATTCCTCAGTGACCCCAGGCTCCCTAACCATACCATTTTGAAAAAGGAGAAACATGCTTTTCATTGCCTTTGGGTAGAGGTGAATGAAAGAGACTGCTGTAAAATATGGTCACAGTGGCGACACCTGGCACAGGTAATGGGTCCACCTGATACCATGAAGTAAACCTCTCTTCGGTGCATTTCCTTGAGGACCCCAGAGGGCCAGTGAAGCAGTGTTCCCTTTTTATTCCTCGTTCCTTTCTTTTACTTGCACCTTAGAGGCATACCTCTTTTTGTTGCATTTCACTTTATTGCACCTCACAGATACTGCGCCTTTTACAAATGGAAGGTTTGTGACAACCCTGTGTCAAACAAGTCTGTCAGCACCATTTTTCCAACCACATGTGCTTACTTCATATCTCTGTGTCAGCATTTTTTAGCAATTAAGCTGTGCACATTGTTTTTTTTTAGACATAATGCTATTGCACACTTAACAGACTACAGTATATAGTATAAAAACAACTTTTTTTTTTTTTTTTTTTTTTGGAGTCAGAGTTTCACTCTTGTTGTCCAGGCTGGAGTGCAATGGCACAGTCTTGGCTCACTGCAACCTCTGCCT
>NW_012102743.1:1721516-1724263 GCF_000951045.1 Mandrillus leucophaeus | reverse complement strand
AACTCCCTGTTTCCCCTTCGGTCCCCATCCTGGCACCTGCAACCACCATTTGCTTTCTGTCATGATTTTAGCTGGGTAACTATCTTAAGATTTTTACTAGGTAACTCGTAAAAGTGGAATCATACAATATTTGTCCTTTTGAGACCGACTTATTTCACTTAGCATGATGTCCTGAAGGTTCCTTCATGTTGTAGCATGTGTCAGAACGTCCTGCCTTTTTAAGGCTGAATAATATTCCATTCTGTGTACATACTTCTTTTTGTTTACCCATTCATCTGTTGATGGATACTCGGCTTGCTTCCACCTCTTGACTATTGTGAGTAGTGCTGCTGTGAACATGGGTGTGCAGAAATTGTCCTTTTTGAACTGGATAACTGAGGGAATGCCTTTTACATTGAAGAAAATCAGAAGTGCGTTTTTTAAAATGACAGATTGAGCTAATTGCTTACTTTCCGTACTCTGGATGGTAAATATAATTAGAACTTTCCAAATCAGGTAAAAAGCCTAGAGAAGAGAGTAGGACAGCTGTAAGTACAGAATATCAGCAGAAACTAATGGGTGTATTTGACAGCAAGGATGCTTAGAGTGTACTAAGGAATTGTTTTTTGTTGACAGTTGGCTCTAACTCAGTGGTTGTCAACTGGGGATGATTTTGTCCCCCAGAGGACATCTGGCAACTTATGTAGTCATTTTTGGTTTTGGCAATGGGGAAGTGTGGGGATATGCTACTGACATCTAGTGGGTAGAGACCAGGGATGCTGCTAAACATCCCATAATACACAGCACAGCCCCCTACAATAAAAATTATCTGGCCTATCATGTCAGTGGTGCCATGGTTGAGAAACCCTCCTCTAACTTGATTATCACTCTATTTTTTTTGGTGGGGAGTGAGGGGTTGGTTTTTGGTTTTTGGTAGAAGGGAGAACTCACTCAATATTGTTTTTAAAATTTTACTTTTCTGAAAAACTGTATCATATCCTTGCATATCTTGGAAGCGTCTGCCTAAAGTTTACCCTAACTGCGATTGCCTTATGACTGGATTAAGTGAGTTCCCTCCCTTAGCCTGCCACAATCTCAGTTAAATCAGTGCCAGGCACCTCACAGACATGAATTGTTCTCTGCAGCCCACAGTCTGTTGTCAACATGTTAGCATTATCCTTTTCCTTCTGCCTCACTGGCAGCTCCTTCTCAGGCTCCCTTGCTGGTTCCTAAAGGCTTAGTCCTTGGACCTTGTCTCTGTCTGCACTTACTTCCTTGATTTCATCTAGTGCTGGAGCTTTAAGTTCCAACTATACACTGACAGCTTCCCAGATTTTATCTCCACTCCTGTCTTCTCCCCTGAACTCGATGCCAGTGCTTAACTGCTTACCCGATCTTTGATTTCATCTAGTGCTGGAGCTTTAAATTCCAACTGTACGCTGACAACCTCCCAGATTTTATTTCCACTCCTGTCTTCTCCGCTGAACTCGACGCCAGTACTTAACTGCTTACCCAATCTCCCCATTCCTCACTCCAACCTAGCATTTCCAGTATCTGAAGTGTTCTCCCCATTCCATAATCCCTCTTCCTCCCAAGCTTATCCTCATCCCTATAAATAGCAACCCCATCCAACCTTGGAGTCATGCTTAATTCCTCTTTCCCTTATACCCCACATCTAATCAATCAGCAAGTCCTAGCAGATCTGCCTTCAAAATATGTCCAGAATCAGACTGCTTCTTACCACCTCCTGTCATCCTGGTCCAAATCCCCATTGTCTTGCACCTGATTAATTGTGTTACCTCCTGCCTTTCTTCTTGCCCATCTGCCTATTCTCAAAGGGCATCCACATTTATCTTTCAAACTCAGGTCAGATATGGTAATACCCAGTCTCTTAATGGTTCTCAAGACTTTCCCCAGTATCTAGCTCCCGGCACTTCTTCTCCCTCGTTCCTCCAATTCTCCCCTTTTCTCACCCCACATTGCCCTCTTTATTCTCTGAATATGCCAGGCACATTCCTGCCTCAGGGTCTTCCTCTTGCTCTTCCTCTGCCTGGAATGTCCTTCTTCCAGATATCTCATTCAAGTCTGCTAGAAGGTCACTTTCTAGGAGGGGCCTTCCATGATCATTCTATTTAAAATCATACTCCCACCTTGTATTCCTAATTTTCCTTCCCCGGTTTATTTTTTTCCATAGCACTTATGTATAGCTTACTTGTTTAAAAAAGTTCTGTTTTGTCTTCACTAGAATGCAAGTCCCATGAAGATGGTAATTTTCATCTGTATGGTTCGTTTACATTTTCCTAGTACCTGTAAAAGTGCCTTGTACATATTAAATATTCAATAAATATTTGTTAAATGGGTGAATAAATAGTATCTTCAACTACTTTTTTTCAGTCAAATATATACTAATTGTCTGCCCTGCACATAGCACTGAGCCAAAGAATGAAGACATAGCAGCAGGTCAGCAGATAGTCCCATTTGTACCCTGGCAATCTAGTGAAGCAAACACAGACAGAACTAGCTAACAATAATGATGTGTCAAAGAAATACCTAGCAATTTATATGTAAAGCACTAGTTATATAGAGGCCAAAGAGAACATTTCTACCTTTGGTAGACAATGAAGAGAGGATGTTGGAGTTAGCTTTGAAAGGTAGGAGGGAGACCGAGATGGGTGGATCACGAGGTCAGGAGATCGAGACCACCCTGGCTAACCCAGTGAAACCCCGTCTCTACTAAAAAATACAAAAAAAAAAACAAAAAACAAAAA
>NW_012102743.1:1715777-1718596 GCF_000951045.1 Mandrillus leucophaeus | reverse complement strand
CAAAAGAAATTGCTCAGCTATCAAACCAGTGCGTGTAGCACTGAAAAAGAGAAATATTATGTCCTATCAATTTTTCCATCTCCCACTTAACACACATACATTTTTCCTTTACTTTTGTCAGTCTCTTCTACCTCTTTAAAAATTTATTTTCCTTAACCTCCTCCTCAATCAACCAGTCATTCGCCTTTGTGAGATTATATGATATTGTGGACAGTATATGTACAAGCATACCACAGAGATACTGTAGATTCAGTTCCAGGCCACTGCAGTAAAGCGAATATTGTAATAAAGCAAGTCATGCGAAGTTTTTGGTTTCCCAGTGCACATAAAAGTTGAGTTTATGCTGTAGTCTGTTAAGTGTGCAATACCATTATGTCTGAAAAAAAAAAAAAAAACCCTACATACCTTAATTTAAAACTGCTTTATTGCCAAAAAAAAAAAAAAAAAAAAGTTAATGACCATCTGAGCCTTCAGTGAGTTATCATCCTTTTGCTGGTAGAACGTCTCGTCTCGGTGTTGATGGCTGCTGACTGATCAGTGTGGTGGTTACTAAAGGCTGGAGTAGCTGTGGCAATTCCTTAAAATAAGAACAGTGAAGTTTACCGCATAGATTGACTCCTCCTTTCATGCCAGATTTCTCTGTAGCATGCAATGGTGTTTGATAGCTCTTTAGCCACAGTAGAACTCCTTTCAAAATTGGAGTCAGTCTTCTCCAACCCTGCTGCTACTTTATCAGTCAAGTTTATGTAATGTTCTAAATCTTTGTCATTTCAACAATGTTTACAACATCTTCACAAGGAACAAAGTCCATCTCAAGGAACCACTTTCTTTATTCACGCATAAGAGGCAACTTCTCATATCTTCAAGTTTTATCATGAGATTGTGGCAATTCAGCCACATCTTCAGGCTCCCTTCTAATTATAGTTCTCTTTCTATTTCTGCCACATGTGCAGTGACTGTCTCCACTGAAATCTCAAACCCCTTAAAGTCATCCATGAAAGTTGGAATCAGCTTCTTCCAAACTCCTATTAATGTTGATGTTCTGACCTCCTCCCATGAATCAGGAATGTTCTCAATGGTGAACATTAGAATGGTGAATCCGTTCCAGAAGATTTTCAATTTGCTTTGCCCAGAACCATCAGAGGAATCACTGTGTATGGCAGCTATATACCCTTATGAAATGTATTTCTCAAATAATAAAACTTGAAAGTCTAAAGTACTCCTTGTTCCATGGGCTGCAGAGTGGTTGTTGTGTTAGCAAGCATGAAAACATTAGTCTCCTTGTACATCTTCATCAGAGCTCTTGTGTGACCAGGTGCTATGTCAATGATCAGTGATCAGTAATATTTTGAAAGGAATCTTTTTTTTTTTTTTTTTTTTTAGCAGTAAGTCTACACAATGGGCTTAAAATATTCAGTAAACCATGCTGTAAACAGAAGTATTGTCATCTGGGCTTCATTGTTCCGCTTATAGTCCTCAGGCCAAGTAGGTTTAGCCTAATTCTTTAGGGCTGTGGGATTTTCAGATGAGTGAGCATTGGCTTCAGCCTAAAGTCGCCAGGTGTATTAGCCCCTAATAGGAGAGTCAGCCTGTCCTTTGAAGTAAAGAATTGACTTCTCTCTAGCTATGAAAGTTCTGGATGACATCTTCTTCCAAAAGAAGGTTGTTTTGTCTTCCTAGAAAATCTGTTTAGTGTAGACACCTTCATCAGTGGTCTTAGCCAGATCTCCTGGATAACTTGCTGCAGTTTCTCCATCAGTACTTGCTGTTTCATTGTGTGCTTTTATGTTATGGGGATGGCTTCTTTGCTTAAACCTCATGAACCATCCCTACTAGATTCAAACTTTCTTCTGCAGCTTCTCCACCTTTCTCAGCCTTCATAGAATTGAAGAGAATTAGGGCCTAGTTCTGAATTAGGTTTTGACTGAAGAGAATGTTATGACTGGTTTGAACTATCTAGACCACTCAGACTTTCTCCATATCAACAATAAGGCCATTTCACTTTCTTATCACTTGTGTATTCCCTGGAGTAGCACTTTTAATTTCCTTCAAGAACTTTTTCTTTGCATTCATAACTTGGTTAACAGTTTGGTGCAGGAGGCCTAGCTTTCGGCCTATCTCAGCTTTCGACATGCCTTTCTCACTAAACTTAATCATTTCTAGCTTTCTTTTCATTTTAATTGATACTGTAGTTATACATATTTATGGAGTACAATTTTCTGTTACAGGACAGGTATATGTTGTATTATGATCAAATCAGGGTATTTAGCATGAGATCACCTTGTACATTTATCATTTCTTTTGGTGAGGACATTCAAAAGCCTGTCTTCTAGTTCTTTTGTGATCCGCAGTCCCTAATCCTTTCTAGCTTTTGATTTAAAGTGAGGGATGTGTGACTCTTCTTTTACTTGAACACTGAGAGGCACTGTAGGGTTATTAATTGTCTAATTTCAATATTATTCTGTCTCAGGGAGGCAGGAGGCCTGAGATGAGGGAGAAGATAGGAGAGCAGCTGGTCAGTGGAGCAGTCAGAACACACACAGCATTTATCAATTGAGTTCACTGTCCTGTATGTGTGCAGTTTGTGGTGCCCCCAAACAATTGCAATAGTAGCATCAAAGATCACTGCTTGCAGATCACCATAACAAACGTAATAATAATGAAAAAGTTTGAAATATTGTGAGAGTTACCAAAATGTGACAGAGACGTGAAGTAAACATACAGTGTTGGGGAAATGGCTGATCTTGTTTTACTTGTATTTCCCTACGCCACCTCATATTGCTTTATTATTTATTTATTTATTTGTATATTTATTTTTG
>NW_012102743.1:1636128-1713687 GCF_000951045.1 Mandrillus leucophaeus | reverse complement strand
AAAAAAAAAAAAAAAGAAAGAAAGAAAGACAGGTAGGACTTGAATAGGCAAAGAAGGGCAGAGGTTGGGGCATTCTAGGCAGGTGAAGAGTATGAGCAAAGCTCTAGAAACACAGAGAGAAGTGTGTGTGTGTGTGTGTGTTTGCAGGGGGAACAGAGGTTTGGTGAAGAGGTTAGTTTTTTAGGGTGGAAGGAAGTAGGGCAGTTATAGTGGGAACCCTAGACTGGAGCCAGGTTGTGAAACATCTTCAATGTGAGTCTAAACCATTGGGTTTTTTATTTGACAGATAGAGAGCCATTAAAGGGTTGATTTCTTTGGAGATTTGTTTTAAATGAAGGAATGTGGTGTGTAAAGAGGTAATTCAGGAATATTGTTTTGGCAACACTGGCTGTGGGAGATTCTAGATGGAGGCTGAGTTAAGAGACTGTAGCAATAGTTTAGTTTTTTGGTTTTTTGTTTGTTTGTTTGTTTGTTTTTTGAGACAGAGTCTCGCTCTGTCACCCAGGCTGGAGTGCAGTGGTGCAATCTCAGCTCACTGCAACCTCCGCCTCCCAGGTTCAAGCGATTCTCCTGCCTCAGCCTCCCAAGTAGCTGGGAATACAGGCATGTGCCACCATGCCCAGCTAATTTTTGTATTTTACTAGAGACGGGGTTTCACCAGATTGGTCAGGATGGTCTTGAACTCCTGACCTTGTGATCTGCTCGCCTCGGCCTTACTAAGTGCTGGGATTACAGGTGTGAGCCACTTCCCCCAGCCCAATAGCCTAGTTTTTAGCCATGGCAATTCTCAGTGTGGGAGGGGCAATAGGAAGGAAGGGATGAAGAGAGGGAAGTCACACGGGAGAACTTGACAGGGCTTGCTGGTCTTATTATATAATTTAGAATTAATTATTTACATAGACAAAGAAATGACAATTGCTCAAAGCAGAGTCACAGTATAAACAGATGTTATGTGAGAATATTTTAGAGCTTCTCATATGGATCCAATTCAGGCAGGCAGTAAACCATGCCAAAATATGCAGGCATTGGATGCTGTAATTGTATAGAACTACTACAAGATGCAAACTTGAACACTATAGACTCATTTTAACTTGTGAACCAAGTTTGAACTGTCTGGAGGGAGAAAGCATATATGCTATGTTGTCTCCTTTAAGACTGGTAATAAAGGGAAAATAGAAAAATGGAATTAAAAAAATTCTATCCTCTTTTTTAGACATATCCAAAGATTTAGGTTAAATAACAAAATTTAGAAAAACCAAAAGTGGTATTTGAATGGCTTTTGCACATCTTAATAACTTTCTGAAATCAAATTGGTATAAGAATAGTTGTATCTGGAAAGGGTTAGGAGGAAAAAAGGCTATTGTTCATCTTTTAGATTTAAGCACATTTTAAAGTGAGAGCTTAAATAAAAACAAAGAACTATAAAGTGAGTGAGAGCTCAAGTTTAAAAAATGAGAGCTCCTATACAAAATAGAGGGGTTTGGTCTTATATCAGGGATGGGATGCAAAACTAAATACACTGTCTATGGTGCATTCATTAGAGAACCAAAAGACATGTACCACTTATATTTATGCTTTGGAGATTGCTAGCTGTTGTTCACTTATACCCACTTGTTTCATTTTTGCTAGTGACTTCTGAAACTACTTAAATTCAGCCTTAGGCTTCTGAGGTTTGTGGGATAGTGAAAGCTGAAGAAAGTGAGAGGGAAATCTGACCAAATCTCCCAGGCACAATTTCCCAGGCAGAAGCTAGAATTAAAATATACGTTCTTATTCCTGTTCTTAGGTAGTTATTCTTCCTGTTATACTCTACTTTTATGCAGAAAAGTAAAAAAGCAAAAGAAATTGCTCAGCTATCAAACCAGTGCGTGTAGCACTGAAAAAGAGAAATATTATGTCCTATCAATTTTTCCATCTCCCACTTAACACACATACATTTTTCCTTTACTTTTGTCAGTCTCTTCTACCTCTTTAAAAATTTATTTTCCTTAACCTCCTCCTCAATCAACCAGTCATTCGCCTTTGTGAGATTATATGATATTGTGGACAGTATATGTACAAGCATACCACAGAGATACTGTAGATTCAGTTCCAGGCCACTGCAGTAAAGCGAATATTGTAATAAAGCAAGTCATGCGAAGTTTTTGGTTTCCCAGTGCACATAAAAGTTGAGTTTATGCTGTAGTCTGTTAAGTGTGCAATACCATTATGTCTGAAAAAAAAAAAAAAAACCCTACATACCTTAATTTAAAACTGCTTTATTGCCAAAAAAAAAAAAAAAAAAAAGTTAATGACCATCTGAGCCTTCAGTGAGTTATCATCCTTTTGCTGGTAGAACGTCTCGTCTCGGTGTTGATGGCTGCTGACTGATCAGTGTGGTGGTTACTAAAGGCTGGAGTAGCTGTGGCAATTCCTTAAAATAAGAACAGTGAAGTTTACCGCATAGATTGACTCCTCCTTTCATGCCAGATTTCTCTGTAGCATGCAATGGTGTTTGATAGCTCTTTAGCCACAGTAGAACTCCTTTCAAAATTGGAGTCAGTCTTCTCCAACCCTGCTGCTACTTTATCAGTCAAGTTTATGTAATGTTCTAAATCTTTGTCATTTCAACAATGTTTACAACATCTTCACAAGGAACAAAGTCCATCTCAAGGAACCACTTTCTTTATTCACGCATAAGAGGCAACTTCTCATATCTTCAAGTTTTATCATGAGATTGTGGCAATTCAGCCACATCTTCAGGCTCCCTTCTAATTATAGTTCTCTTTCTATTTCTGCCACATGTGCAGTGACTGTCTCCACTGAAATCTCAAACCCCTTAAAGTCATCCATGAAAGTTGGAATCAGCTTCTTCCAAACTCCTATTAATGTTGATGTTCTGACCTCCTCCCATGAATCAGGAATGTTCTCAATGGTGAACATTAGAATGGTGAATCCGTTCCAGAAGATTTTCAATTTGCTTTGCCCAGAACCATCAGAGGAATCACTGTGTATGGCAGCTATATACCCTTATGAAATGTATTTCTCAAATAATAAAACTTGAAAGTCTAAAGTACTCCTTGTTCCATGGGCTGCAGAGTGGTTGTTGTGTTAGCAAGCATGAAAACATTAGTCTCCTTGTACATCTTCATCAGAGCTCTTGTGTGACCAGGTGCTATGTCAATGATCAGTGATCAGTAATATTTTGAAAGGAATCTTTTTTTTTTTTTTTTTTTTTAGCAGTAAGTCTACACAATGGGCTTAAAATATTCAGTAAACCATGCTGTAAACAGAAGTATTGTCATCTGGGCTTCATTGTTCCGCTTATAGTCCTCAGGCCAAGTAGGTTTAGCCTAATTCTTTAGGGCTGTGGGATTTTCAGATGAGTGAGCATTGGCTTCAGCCTAAAGTCGCCAGGTGTATTAGCCCCTAATAGGAGAGTCAGCCTGTCCTTTGAAGTAAAGAATTGACTTCTCTCTAGCTATGAAAGTTCTGGATGACATCTTCTTCCAAAAGAAGGTTGTTTTGTCTTCCTAGAAAATCTGTTTAGTGTAGACACCTTCATCAGTGGTCTTAGCCAGATCTCCTGGATAACTTGCTGCAGTTTCTCCATCAGTACTTGCTGTTTCATTGTGTGCTTTTATGTTATGGGGATGGCTTCTTTCCTTAAACCTCATGAACCATCCCTACTAGATTCAAACTTTCTTCTGCAGCTTCTCCACCTTTCTCAGCCTTCATAGAATTGAAGAGAATTAGGGCCTAGTTCTGAATTAGGTTTTGACTGAAGAGAATGTTATGACTGGTTTGAACTATCTAGACCACTCAGACTTTCTCCATATCAACAATAAGGCCATTTCACTTTCTTATCACTTGTGTATTCCCTGGAGTAGCACTTTTAATTTCCTTCAAGAACTTTTTCTTTGCATTCATAACTTGGTTAACAGTTTGGTGCAGGAGGCCTAGCTTTCGGCCTATCTCAGCTTTCGACATGCCTTTCTCACTAAACTTAATAATTTCTAGCTTTCTTTTCATTTTAATTGATACTGTAGTTATACATATTTATGGAGTACAATTTTCTGTTACAGGACAGGTATATGTTGTATTATGATCAAATCAGGGTATTTAGCATGAGATCACCTTGTACATTTATCATTTCTTTTGGTGAGGACATTCAAAAGCCTGTCTTCTAGTTCTTTTGTGATCCGCAGTCCCTAATCCTTTCTAGCTTTTGATTTAAAGTGAGGGATGTGTGACTCTTCTTTTACTTGAACACTGAGAGGCACTGTAGGGTTATTAATTGTCTAATTTCAATATTATTCTGTCTCAGGGAAGCAGGAGGCCTGAGATGAGGGAGAAGATAGGAGAGCAGCTGGTCAGTGGAGCAGTCAGAACACACACAGCATTTATCAATTGAGTTCACTGTCCTGTATGTGTGCAGTTTGTGGTGCCCCCAAACAATTGCAATAGTAGCATCAAAGATCACTGCTTGCAGATCACCATAACAAACGTAATAATAATGAAAAAGTTTGAAATATTGTGAGAGTTACCAAAATGTGACAGAGACGTGAAGTAAACATACAGTGTTGGGGAAATGGCTGATCTTGTTTTACTTGTATTTCCCTACGCCACCTCATATTGCTTTATTATTTATTTATTTATTTGTATATTTATTTTTGCAACAGGGTCTCACTCTGTCATTCAGGCTGGAGTGCAGTGGTGCGCTTTCTGCTCACTACAGCCTTCATCTCCCGGGTTCAAGTAATCCTGCTGCCTCAGCCACCTGAGAAGCTGGGACTATAGGCATGCACCACCACGCCCAGCTAATTTTTGTATTTTTTGCAGAGACAAAGTTTCATTATGTTACTGAGGCTGGTCTCTAACTCCTGGGCTCAAACGATCTGCCCCCCTTGAACTTACGAAGTGTTGGGATTATAGGCATGAGCCACCATGCCTGGCTTCATATCATTTTAAAGAAAATCCCATACATCAAATAATTTCATTTAAAAAATTTTGAGTATATTTTTCTAAGAAATAGGCAATTCTTAAAAACTGTAATACCATTGCACTTAAAACATCAGTAATAATTTGTAAGAAACTTTTAATTGAGTTTCTGATTTTAATTAAATAAATTTATATCCTTTACTAGAACAGAATGTAATAGAGGCCCAAAATTTAGCAGCATCTAAATCTAGTGAAACATTACAAAGAGTCGTAAATAGAGACAACATATTTGATAGATTTTGTCTTGTTAAAAATATTTGTTGAAGAAAAGTACCCTAAATGGAAGCCAAAAGATACTAAGTAAATATTTTTAAGTTTTAATATTAACAAGGCTAGAATTAAGAATATGTTCTATTTAGCAGAAGTTGCCCTGAGCTTACCAGCTACATCAGTATACTTAGAAATAATATTTTCAATTAAAATGATTATGTCCCCTAGAAAAGAGTCAATAAAACTTTCAACAATTTAAAATGTATAAACAATGAATCTGACAATTAACAATAAAGAACAACTTTGAAGTAGCAGGTAATCTTAGGAAAAAATAAAAAACACTAAGATCAGATTGAAAAAAATATATTCATTAGTAAAATTTCAGTGACATGGTATTAGCATCAAATATGACTAAAATACTGATTAAAACACATGAATGTCTACTCAGAATAATTAATTTTAATTCTGTAATAGATTATGGAAATATACAAAATTATAATTGTACAGCTTGATTAATGCTCCTTTATTATTTTTTAATGTTCACATAATCAGGATTAAAGTTTTTTACTTTAATATAGTTTTATTTTTCAATAAATTTTATTTTTGAAAATAATTTTTGAATAGAATCATTTTATAAGTGTCCTGATGGAGTAAAACCAATTTATTGATCAACAGTTTGTTGGTTGATAAATATTTTTTAAAACCATATAATTTAAATTATTTTCTTTAGTTCTCTGGTTCACTTTCAGAAGTGATGCAGTTTGGATGTTATATTATGTGGTTGCCTAACTAAGCATTATCAAGTACTTGTATATCAGATATGGATGTGGTCATGAATTGTGCTATGTCAACCTATCAACAGAGAACAGAGAGTTTCTGTCAGGAAATGATAATGGACAGAAGTAGTTTCCAAAGGGCCTTAAATGCCCTGTATCAGGATTATCTAACCCTGTGGATGTGGGAGCCTTTGTGGTTTTGAATTAAAAAGTGATATGACAAAAGTGGTATTATGGGAAGTTTAAATAAGGAATGAATATCATGGGTGTGTTATCAGTGGCTTGAGTGGTGAGCATGGAAAAGATGGAACGACTGAAGCCTCATTACAGAGGAAATTTTCTGGGACTTGCACATTGGGCTGGCAGTATTGAGGGAGATGTTGGAATCAGAGAGGAGGCCAGTTTTCTCAATTGTCTGATTAAAAAGGAAAAATATCTCTATTGATAGTTATAGGGAATTTAGGAGGAAGGGAAAGTATCTTTTGCCAGCAAGGTGATGTGGTTTTGGATGTTGAATATGAGGAGATGGTGCTGTGTTGTAGCAGAAATGGTTGCTAGTCTGTTGGAGATAGAAGCCCTAGTGAAGCCCAACAGTGAGGCCTGACCGTGCAGATGGGGCTTTTCTGTGGAAGTTAGTTGAAGCCATGAAAGTGAGTTCTTCACAGAAAACTGTGGTGGAAGAGAATAACAGGCAATGTCCTGAGCTTTGGGCATCTCCTGCAGTTGGAAGAAGATAGGAGAAATGGCACCGGTAAAATAGGTCTCAGAGTACATCAGAGTCTTGGTCAGAGGGATAGAAGGAAACCCCAGCAAGGGGTTCATGGCACCTAAAACAAGAGCAAATGTCAGTGAGTTATGTCACATGTAATGATGAAGTCCAGAGGGCTACGAAGAGGTCATTGGATTTGGAGCCCACTAATGATGTTCAAAAACAGATTCAGGAGATTAAAGGGTGAGTGATAGATGAAGAAATGGAGATATAATCTGTAGACTGTTCATTTTAGGAGCACATCAGAGAGATGAGAGACAAATGTAGAGTTTTGTACTCAAAGAGACAGAAAAGTCAGGTAAAACATTTCAAGATACTGGAGTCCTTTACATGGAGGAAGGCAGAAATGAAAGATTCCAGTGGATAAAGGAGAAATGGAATGTTGTAAGGAGAGAGGGGAGATAAATAGGGAATATCATTCTAGGGGAGAGTGGAATGAGGAGAAGACATGAAGGTATTAGCTTTGGAAATAAGGAATAGTATTAAAAATAAGACTGGGCTGGGCGCGGTGGCTCAAGCCTATAATCCCAGCACTTTGGGAGGCCGAGACGGGCGGATCACGAGGTCGGGAGATCGAGACCATCCTGGCTAACACGGTGAAACCCCGTCTCTATTAAGAAATACAAAAAACTAGCCGGGCGAGGTGGCGGGCGTCTGTAGTCCCAGCTACTCTGGAGGCTGAGGCCGGAGAATGGCGTGAACCCGGGAGGCGGAGCTTGCAGTGAGCTGAGATCCGGCCACTGCACTCCAGCCTGGGCGACAGAGGGAGACTCCGTCTCAAAAAAAAAATAAATAAAAATAAAAATAAGACTGGAAAATGAGAACATTAACATAATAGCTATTTCTATTCATTAAGCATCTATATTCTAAGCTCTTAGGTAAGTATGAACTCTTTGTAAACCATTGAGGTATTGAGGGGGATACAGGAGAGTTGTGTTAAGACACAGACTCCTGCCCTCCAGGGGTTTATATAGGTTAAATGGAGAGAGGAGACATAAATAGCATTGTGTGTAACTAAGGAGTTGAATGAATAGGCAACATGCTTTGGGTGCCTGGCGATGCTTTTGGGTGGCCTTGTAAATAAGGATGTGAATGGTCAGAAAAAGCCTAATGGAAGTGAATGTTGGTATGAACTACCAGGAATGGTTGGGATTTGGATAGGTGGAAAAAATTGAGAAAATGTGTTTCAAGGAAGGAAACTAGCAGATGTAAAAACCAACGCTGCAGAGAGCAGTTTCTTGGTAACTATTAGTTTTGACGGTTTATATTTTATTCAGTTATAATAGTGAAAATAGCAACTAATGCTGAGTATTTACTCAGTGCCAGATACTGTTCTAGAAGCATTTTCCATTTATTTTTAATTCTCTGCAGTCACTGAGGTACTTACTGTTTTTACCCTACTTTCATAAAAGAAGAAATAGAGGGTTAAGTAATTTGTACTAGATTTTACAATTTATGAGGGGTGGGGCTGGGATTTCAACCTGAGCTTTCTGATTCCAGAGCTCTTGCTCTTAACCTCTTCACAATTTTGCCCTGGAGGATATCATAGCATGCTAGGAAGTAATGGCATATTTGGTCGAGGTCAAGTTATAAAAAGCCCTGAATACCAGGCTGTCAGGTTTGAACTTTTTTCATCCTTTAATGAAGAACCATCGGGGCTTTCATCAGAAGCAAAGTGAGGTTATAAGATTGATATTTTGGAACCATCCAGCACGTGTTAGTGAGTGACTCTCTTTGAGACCATGGATTTAACAGAGCTGACCTTTCCAAGTGCTATTGTTTTACTTAATAAGACCAGACTTCTACGATACAGTACTCTGGCATTTTAATCATCTTGGTGGTTTGTACATGCTGCTCTTCCTTGATTTCACTTTTTCTTTCATTTTAGCTTTGGAAAGGATAAAATATTTTTATTTGAAATGGATTTATATAGTTTTTGTTTTGGACTTATGTTATTTGTGGTGGGAAGACTCAAGGAGGTTGGAACTCACATTCCAAGAGAGAGGACAGGATGAACATGTGTGAATAATATGTACAGAAAACAGACATTCTTTCCTTTTTATTCCTCCCTTCTCGTATTGGTAAGCAGTACAGAATGAAAGTCTTAAGGTGTAACTTGCATAACTGCCAAGAAATGTGAGTGCTGTGATAACATCTGGGCTGTAGCTGTGACTGATGCATAGTAGGGAAGCCGAAAGCTTTGCTACCATAGACCTGATTCTGAATTCTGGCAATCTCGAGGAAGATAACAAAGGCAAATCTCTTCGTCTTTCTGAGCTTTTAAATAATGGAGTTTACAATCTCTACCTGGATTTGCTGCTGAGAAAATTAGAGCCAATATTTGTTAGGTGTCTAACATATTTCCTGGCCCATAGTAAGTTCACAATAATATATGTTACGTAGTGGTTCTTTACTTTTCTGCCTGTTGCCCTGTAGAAAAACCATTGCTGCCCCATTATCTGTAGGCTAAAATTAGGGAGATATATCTAACAGGAGACTCTCACATGCAGATGACATATAAACACCTATGTTACCTTGCATTGTGAATTATTTGAAAAGACTGGGCAAATATAAAGGCCAGTGGTAACCAAATCTAGGTCAAGAATTAAGAGAAGGGCATTCAATAATTAATAGCCTATAGTAAAAGAAAAATTATGTATAAAATTTAGTTGATCCTTTAGTTTAAGGGAAGACAATAAAATAGAAGAAATTATTCCTTTGGAGAGACCAGGAAGCTGGCAGGTTAAGGTTTGTATTTCCTCGTGGAAGGAGAACTTAGAATTTAGTAAATGAGAAACTTGGTTATGAAAGAGTTGGCGGTGCACATTAGGAAAAAAATGAGCATTAAGCATCATTTTAGGAAAAGCTACTACCAGACACCGTTGATGTCACTCTTGGATTTGACTGTGGTCATTTCCTGTTTAATGATTCTACATGCAACAACTCATCTGCGTTTGGGGTCATAGAAATGAGGCAGGGGTACAGAAAGAGTGGAGAGTGTGGTGTGGCTTTAGGATTAGATTATTCTACATTAACCTTTATTATATGTGACAGAACAATTCAAAGCAGTTGATCCTTTGAGGGAAATCAGCCGAAAGTGTGAATACTGATTATTGATTATGTAGAAACTTTCAGGAGTAAGGGAGCTTCAGTAGCAGGCTCATAAGTAGTACCTATTTAAGATGCCTTAAATAACCTTTGCAAAAATTAACTTTTTAATTATAAAAGTTATCTGTGCCAATTATCTAGTGGTGCTTAGTCTTTCCTAACCCTCAGGGTAGCAAACTTTAATTTTTATTTTAATTATTAAGGTTTAATAAGTATTACAGTCACTGTCTTCAGCACACATATTTCACACTTGGATTAAGGAACTATTGTGTGGCTTTAAGCCAGTTATTTCCTTTGTAAGCATCGTTTTCCTCTAGATCTCTTTTGAATTGATTTCTAAGGTCTCTAATTGAACTGATTCCCTTCTAGTTCTTCAAACCTGCTGATTCTAAATACCAGACGATCCCTGACTTATGATAGTTCCACTTAGTAACTTTTTTACTTTATGATGGTATAAAAATGATACACTTTCAGTGGAAACTATGCTTAGAGTTCCTATTCTGTTGACAACTTTCAGTATAGTAGTCAATAAATTCCATGAGATATTCTACACTTTTTAAAAAATAAAATAGGCTTTGTGCTAGACGGTTTTCTCCATCTGTAGTCTAATGTAAGTGTTCTGAGCATGTTTAGGGTATGCTAGGTGAAGCTATTAGGTTCAGCAAATCAAGTGAATTTAATGCATTTTTGACTTAACAATATTTTCATTTTACGATGGATTTGTCGGGACATAACCCTCTCATAAGTTGAAGTGCTTCTGTATCCCATTCTATTGTCAGTGTCCTTATTGTGCCACTAGATGGCAACAGTGTACCTTCAAACCCAGTCCCCTCTGGGTTTTCAGAATCTGGGGCATCTGAAGAACTCAGGAATTTTAGTCTAGTCCACCCCTGCTTATTTCACACTCGGGGAACTGAGACACGCAGGTTAAGTGACATAGCCAGGGTCGTTTAACAGTTACCCAGAGCCGCTTGAATCCCAGTCATCTTTCTCCTCTGTCACACTCTAGGGGGCTTTGTGAGGGAAATTCAGAGAAACCATGCTCTCAAGCTTTTGAATTCTTTGTGAATTATTTTTAAAATAATTTAAAGCCGTTGGTTAAGTACAAGTATTATCACATTCAAAATAAAAAGTTGGCCTGCTTTTGTGTTTCTATATTGGTTCCCTGAGAGATAAACGCTAGACAGTCAGCTTTTAAAGGTTATTGCCTGCCTACGGCCAACTTGCCTTCACTATTTGCCCTGGAAATAAGGTCTGCAGAAAGCTCAACCAGGGCCTCTCTGTCAGGTGATTATCTCCCTCCATTCTTGCCCCGTCCTGTGGCCACCCATTTTTCTAGGTCTTCTTTTGTCCACCTGACTAGCCCAATCAAGAGAGCCTTTGTGGGGGAAGATATATGCTCCTGGTTCTTAAAGAATTATCTTCTGGGTTTCTCCAGCACATGTTAACTGCCATATTTCCCCCCCTCTCTCTTTATTGGTGACAAGAATGGTATTGCCTTAAATCATGGCTTGTGTATGGGCAGAATGGTGTTGTCAGAGACAGACAGGATGTGGTCTTTGGAGTCACACTGACTGTGTCGAACCTCTCCTCTGTCCATGACTGACTCTGACTCTTTGTCGCCTCTCTTAGGAGAGTAAGATTGACCACCTTGCAGGGTGGGTGTGAGGAACGCATGAGTAATGTGTGGAAAGCTCATGGTGTCAGTGCTTGGCACACATAGCAGATGCTCATTAAGAGCTAATTATTTTGGTCGTTATTGTAAAGAGAGGAACAGGAGTAACTATAGTATATGAAAGAAGCTCAAGGGAGGGTCTCAGCCAAAGGAGCTAGTTTTTTATTGGAGAAAGAAGGGAAGGATGCAAGGTATTCCAGGGCCTATGTCAGTGTTTTAGAGAAATAGTATAACTGTGTTAATATGGTAGCCACTAGTCATGTGTGACAATGGACACTCGAAATGTGACTAGTTGAAATTGATCCATGCTGTGTTGAATTCACATCAGATTTCAAAGACTTGGTGTGAAAAAGTGGTTATAAAATATCTCAATAACTTTGTATAGTAATAATATATTGAAGTAATCGCATACTGGATATGTAGAGTTAAATAAAATGTTATGAAAATAAACTTCACCCTTTCTTTTACCCTTTTTTTTTCTTTTTTTGAGACGGAGTATCACTTTGTGGCCCAGGCCAGAGTGCAGTGGCGTGATTGTGGCTCACTGCAACCTCCGCCTCCCGGTTCAAGTGATTCTCCCGCCTCAGTCTCCTGAGTAGCTGGGATTACAGACGCATGCCTGCTAATTTTTCTGTATCTTTAGTAGAGACAGAGTTTTACCATGTTGGCCAGGCTGGTCTTGAACTCCTGACCTCACTTGAGTGGTCTGCCTACCTCAGCCTCCCAAAGTGCAGGGATTATAGGCGTGGACCACCTTCTTTTGACTTTTTGAAATGTAGAAAATATAATGAGGCTACTAGCATGATATTTTTATCTGATAGCACTGGACTGGAAGGTAGGTATTTTTGTACCCAAACATATACAACTCTGTTCTAAGGAATCGCGAGAGATTTTTTTGAAGCTTCTTTTGATTTTGTTTTTCTTTTTTTGAAAAGCAAAAAAAAAAAAAGCTTTTTTTTGAAGCTTCTTTTGATTTTGTTTTTCTTTTATGTTCTTAAGAGTATGACTATTCTGAACTGAGATGCCTGTCACTATTGGTAATAGCAGTTTAAGTGATAGTTTAAAAAGAAAAAAGTAAAAGAGGCACCAAATATTATCTGTAGTCTCCCACATTCTGAAGACCTCAAAAAAGAAAGCCATTGGATGATTTCAAAGAACACCACCATGTGCAAAACTCGTCTCCCTTCATGTTATCAGTAGATAAAACCTAGCAGTTAATGATCCTAGGATTTTTCCTTCAAATGCAGAGTATTAAAACACTGCAAAAATAACCAAAAGTAAAACGAAAAGAGAACCATAATACTTTATGTTAAATTAAGTCATCTGTCTGATTTTCATTAAATTTGTTTTGGTTTTAAAGACACTGGTTATAAAACATTCAGTAGTTTTAAAAATTAAAAATAAAAGATAACCTCATCACCAATCTGTTTTAGAGCTAGAAGAATAATTGCTAATTTTGGACATTTGCAACCTTTGTAAATCTTCTTAGATGGATTGAGAAATGAAGTTTTTATTTAGATTTTGAATTTACATGTGTTTTTGTTTGTTTGTTTTTGAGATGGAGTCTCACTCTGTAGCCCAGGCTGGAGTGCAGTGGCGCCATCTCAGCTCATTGCAAGCTCCGCCTCCCAGGTTCACGCCATTCTCCTGCCTCATCCTCCCGATATGCTGGGACTACAGGCTCCTGCCACCACGCCTGGCTAATTTTTTTGTATTTTTAGTAGAGATGGGGTTTCACTGTGTTAGCCGTGATAGTCTTGATCTCCTGACCTCGTGGTCCGCCCGCCTCGGCCTCCCAAAGTGCTGGGATTACAGGTGTGAGCCACTGCGCCTGGCCACATGTGTGGTTTTTATAACAACACATGAGAAATAGTGTTTGTTCTTTGCTGGTGCAGAAAACAAGCAGAGCACATGCATTTTGAGGACCTTGAAGTCAGTTCTCATTGTTCTTGATTTCGTCGCAAAATAAGAATCCCTTATTCCAAGTATACTTGGTACCATAATTCTTTGTATCTAAGATGCCATCAGTTGTAAGAAGTACCTTTAAGTACCACTTTATATAGAAAAAAAAAATGTTGCCAAAAAACTGACAAGCTATTGGTTTTTCAGATGCATCTCTATTTCAGAAATGTTAAATGATGGGGGGAAGAGTGTACTTTAACATTGATGAAATATAATACACAGACTTTTTTTTTTTTTTTTTTTTTTTTTTGAGATGGAATCTTGCTTTGTTGCCCAGACTGGAGTGCAGTGGCACGATCTCGGCTCACTGCAACTTCCGCCTCCTGGGTTCAAGAAATTCTCCTGCCTCAGCCTCCTGAGTAGCTGGGACTACAGGCGTGTGCTACCATGCCTGGCTAATTTTTTTTATATTTTTAGTAGAGACAGGGTTTCACCATGTTGGCCAGGATGGTCTCGATCTCCTGACCTCATGATCTGCGTGCCTCGGCTTTCCAAAGTGCTGGGGATTATAGGCGTGGGCCACTGGGCCCGGCCAGTACACAGATTTTGAAACTTTTTACTTGGTTGGAGTTTAGAGAGCTTGTTTTATATGTTAGCATCAGACTTTAGTTTCTTTCAGAATGTATCATGTTCAGCAAGTGTGGTTTGATGCATTGAAGCTCTTTTCATTTAATTCTATTAAAAAAAAAAAAAACACAGATGAAAGCAAAGTGGTGAGCTCATTTTTAGGTTGTTGAAAGTCCCATGATTCAGAAAAGTGAACTTCTAACTTTTAGGTTCAACCTAGTACCTCTGCTTCTCCCCGCTCCCACTAGACATATATCCATCCTCTTTTCAGTGATTACCTGTCCCTGTCCCTCTAACAAAATCTGTTCTCCATAAAGGCTCCTGATAACAGTTATTTATAGCCTCTTGTAAATTCATGGCAAAGTGTTAAATGGCCCAAGTCTGCTTGCTTTCTAAGCTTTATCTCTAATTACTGGCTAAAAATCTTTATTTGCTTAAAGAACTTTCAGGCCTCTGCTAGCCATATGGAACAAGTTTTGTGGGAATGGCTGAAGGAGGAGTGATGTAGAGGCAGCCTCCTGCTCTGCCTCTGTGGAAGGCTGTGGATAGATAACAGAGCACCTTGTTTTCTTTCCTACCCTGAACTGTTCAGGCAAATCTGACAGCTGGCTCAGTGACTTTCTGGAACTCAGTAAGAAAGGAGACTTCAATCTGCTTATAAAGTTGGCTTTGCTGACTGTCTGGAAGGAAAACAACTCATAATAGCTGCATTTCTGACTAATTCCATTGAATTTTTGTTAATTTTTTTTTGTTTGTTTTTGTTTTGTTTTGTTTTGTTTTGTTTTGTTTCGTTTTGTTTGAGATGGAGTCTCGCTCTGTCACCCAGCCTGGCATGTAGTAGTGCAATGTCAGCTCACTACAGCCTCCACCTCCTAGGTTCAAGTGGTTCTCCTACCTCAGCCTCCCCAGTAGCTGGGATTACAGGTGCACACCACCATGTCCGGCTAATTTTTGTATTTTTAGTTGAGACGGGGGCTTCACCATGTTGGTCAGGCTGGTTTTGAACTCCTGACTTCAAGTGATCCACCCACTTCGGCCTCCCAAAGTGCTGGGATTACAGGCGTGAGCCACCACACCCAGCCAAATTTTTGTTAGTTTTATCTCCCTTTTGACAAAGGCTATCAAATTTTAAGGAAACCTTATGATGTACAGATTTTGTTTTTTGTAATCTGTATAGCTACCTCCTATTTTATCTGTTTTCTAAATCTCAGTGTTTACAAATCTAATTGGCTTAGGTCATACTTTACATTTTGAGTAACTATTTGATAATCCAGATTCTGAATCTCCTTTTTCTAAATTATTTTCAGGCATGCCTAAAGCAGATATATGCTAGGGCAGTTTGGCTCCTGGTTAAGCTGCAGAAGCTCTTGTGGTCTAGTTTGAAGATGAAAAAAGAAATTTCTTTTTTTGAGTTTGTAGTACATTCATCAGTTGTGAATCTGCTGATATGCTGTGTATGGTGGTCCCTCAGAATGCATGGGGGATTGCTTCCAGGCCCCACCCCCAACACCGATACCAAAATCCATGATGCTCAAGTCCGTTGTATAAAATAGTGTAGTATTTGCGTGTGACTTATGTACATCCTCCTGTAAACTTTCAGTCATCTCTTGATTACTTATGGTACCTAACACAGTGCAAACACTGTGTAATTTGTATTGTTAGGGAATAATTACAAGAAAAAAATGTTTGTACATATTCAGTAGAGTTGCAATCATCCAGTTTTTTTTTTTCTCCAATATTTTCATTCTGCAACTGATTGAACCCACAGTTGTGGAACCCACAGATAAAGAGAGCCAACACGCCCAGTAAGGAGTTCGGTTAGCACAAAGTATGGACTTTTTCCGCGAAACATATGCAATAATATTGCATGTTTTCAGTGTTAGTGTTGAAAATTATACGGAAAAATTTACCTCCATTGCTAAATATTCTACCTTTAAATGTAAGGCAAATATTTATTATATAGCTCTGCATTCTTTCTAGGAGTGTGTTTGTTGATAGTATCTTAATTTTCAGATTATATTCTGTAAATGTTTCTGTGTGTTTGAATGACTTTGATTTTTTGGTCTTTGCAGCTTGGGGTGTGGTTTTCTCTCGGCTGTGCTTATTTGGCCTTGGAAGACTATCAAGGTTCAGCAAAGGCATTTCAGCGCTGTGTGACTCTAGAACCCGATGTAAGTTTGTTTGATCTTCTGTCCTTACATGGCTTTTTACTCTCTGTTATTGGAATTGTACTGTATGGTTCAGAACAACAATTCCTTTTTGTTGGAGGAAAGTATACATTTGAGGGAAGGTCATACCTCGAGGTATAGGATTTATAAATCTGGAAATAAGTTAATTGCTAAATTCTTCATGTATATAGAAACACAATTGCTTTTTATATATTAATTATATCCTGCAACCTTGCTGAGCTCATTTATTACTTCTAGTAGGGTTTTGGTTGTTTTTTCTGGGGAGGGGGACTCCTTAAAATTTTCTATATAAAAGATCTAAATTTAATGTTTTATTTGAGAAGAAAGAATTGCAATTTGGAGCATATATGCATGCCAGGTAGTCTTTGATATGCCTGAAGAACAAAGAGAAGGTTAGAAGTTTTATAAAAAGGAGAAGTGTTACATATTTCTCTTAGAGAAATTCATTGGCACTTACAGTAAGGGTTTGGGGAGCTGGCAAGCTTCCATTGATGAGGGATGGCAGAGGGCAAAATTAGTCCCAGAGTTTCAGCAAATTATCTCAGAAGCTGCAGATAAAACTGGTTTCAGGTTACAACAAGCAGTTCCAGCAGTCAGGCTGCTTTCATTTGGATATTTTAACAGCTTTAATGTCTCTACTAACATTCCCCCAAACATTCCCTGATTATGTTCATGTTTTCCTTTACATCTTTGAACATGTTTATAATAACTGCTTTCAAATCCTATGCTTATTTCAACATCTCTTTCATTTCTGGTACTGTTTCTATTAACTGATTTTTTTCCTTTGGTTATGAAGAAAATTTTCCTGCTTTTTCCCATGTCCACCATTGTTTTTTAATTGTATTCTATGCATTGTGGATGCTATGTTGTTGTGCTTCTTGGTTTTATTCTGTTCTCTTAAGGAGGATTGAGTTTTATTTTGGCATTCAGTTAAATTACTCATAAATCAGCTTGTTTTTAAGCTTGTTAAAGTGAGTCTGGAGTTCTCCTTATTTTCTCATAACCCTTTAAAAAAAAAAGTAGAGATGGAGCCTTGCTCTCTTGATGAGGCTAGTCTCGAACTCCTGGCCTCAAGTGATCCTCCCATCTTGGCCTCCCAAAGTTCTGGGATTACAGATGTGAACCACTGCACCCAGCCCTCTAATAACCTTTTCTTAAGGTATAACCTCTCTGGGATTGAATTTAATGCCATGGGCAATCAATAAGAACTCTCCACTTTGGCTCGTTTGGAACTTGAATAACTTCTAGCACAGTGTGACCTCCAAAATCTCCATTCAGCTCACAGCTTTCTGGTAGTTGTTCTTTGCCAGAGTTCAAAAAGTTACTAATTTTGCCATGTCTGGAAGTGGAGGTCCACTGCCACTTAATTTTTGAATCATATGTATGGGACTTGAGAACGATATATACTATATTAGATGAAAAGTGGAACAAAGCGAAATATATAATTTATATCATTCTTGTTTGAATCAACATTTATATAAATTCAACCTGATTAAGCTGATTTAAAAAAATTCATTTTTGCTTTATTTTTGTTATTGGGTAGAGGAATAGGTAGAGAAATATGTTTGATGGATGAAATACTTAGTAGTAACACTGGAGAACAGATTCTTTTTTAACCCCCCTATCCGGTGAAGAAGGATAATGGTATAATGGCAAAAACTTTTAAGATAGGAAAAAACAGTATACTGCGTTGTCTTTTTTGTGATAAATCTATGTACTATATAGAGCATGTTGTAAATTAGCTATTTTGTAAGTCTAAATTTGAAAATAAAATCTTAACTGAATTGCTGATTGGTACAATCATAGTTATATTGCTTGGTTGATTGTTTTAACCTTTTTCTAAATTATAAAAGTTCAGCTTGATTTAATTTTGCTGTATACCTTTAAACACACCTTATTGAAAATTGTGATTTTAAAGAGCATATATTGGACTAGGAAAGTGTGTTGTACTTTTGGTTTCAGCAATAATTTTACCTAAATGAGAATAGTTAATTAACTGAGTCCTCTATCATTTCAGAATGCTGAAGCTTGGAACAATTTATCAACTTCCTATATCCGATTAAAGCAAAAGTAAGTACATCAGACAAATATGAAGAACTTTGCTTCCCAAATAAATGAGTGAGATTTTCTACAACTGAACATTGTTTCAATGTTTCTCCTTGTTTTACCTTTCTCACCCATGTATATGAAATAGAATAACTTAAGTAGAATAGCTTAATTCAAACTAAATTAACTTGAATTCTAAATATACAGTGTATTTCTTGAAAACATTTCATATGTAATAAAATAAGAAATGTTACTTGAAATCTTTATGTAGTACTGAAGTTTTACATTCTACATTTTATTACATGATAAAAGCAAACATATGTTTAGTTGGTCAACTCAGTTGACAGTTATTTTTGTTCATTGCTTGCTTTGTACTAGACATTATTGAGAAATGTAAATAAATATGAACCAATGCCTTCAGGGAATGTAGGTTTAAAAAATAAAATACTATGCCATCTTATTTAAAAAATTGATTAGTGTATAAGCTATTTGTGGCAAATATCAAGTGAGAATACAAAGAAGGCTAAAATAATCATACATGATATTTGTAGCACACTTATTATGTGCCAGCCACTCATTTAGGCTCGTGAGGATCAAAGAAGAGAAAAACTGTGTCATCCTGAATCAGAAATGCTTCTGAGAAGATGTTGGACTCAAGCAGAAATTTGTATAGAAGAGGCAGAGGGATGCCTCTTAGGCAAGGGAAATGATGTGACCAAATGCAGAATGACAGGAATGAATGTAGTATTTTAGGAGATAGGAAGCAAAATAGTCCAGCTATAGAGTAATGTGAAATATACGGTGAGAGATAAGGTTAGAAAGGTAGGTTGAAGTAAAATTGCAGCATCTTCTGATTATTTGACCAATGAGTTGAGACTGTCCTGTTGAGTATAGGAAGCCAGAGATTTCAGTGCGGTAATTTCATGAAGAAAGAAGCTTTTGGGGAAGATTTATCTGGTGACAGTATGTGAGGCAGACTAGAGGAAACTGGAGGCTGAGAAACCAGTTAGGACACAGCTGTTGTAACAATTCAGGCATGAGATAACTAGAGTGGAAAAAGAAGGGGCAGATGCCAAACTCTATAAAGGAGGCAACCCACTAACTGGGCTTCTTGACTGGCTACGAAAAGCAAAGGAAAGGGAAGAGACAAGGACTGCCGTTGCCAAAACTCTAATAAATTAATTAAAAGATGGATATATTTTCATTTTTATTTGGCCTTACTTTCAAACTTAATTTAATTTTTCTTGGTGGGATCACAAGATAATTTCTGAAGACATCATTAAATCCATATTACATAGAGATCATGAAATGCTGCCTCTGCTCTTGGATGATGTAAATAAAGTACTATCTGTTCTACCATTCTTTTCGGAAGATAATATTATGTTCTTGATTGCAACTGAGTGCTAAAACTCTCTGGAGACCTTTTTGGTTTAAAGCAACAGGCTCGGAAGTCCCTGTCATAGTTGTAGAGTGATCTCAGTGAGTTTTTCTGGCAACTCGGATAAGTTTGTACGAAGTGAAGCTCTTGATGCCTTGTCTTCCAGCCCAATCATGTTAGGAATTCTGCTTTCTCTCTTAGGGGTTCTTGCATATTGTTGCTCAACTTTCTTACCTCTTGCAGCTCCACAAATAGGTTTTTGTGCAAAGGTGGAGTTGTAAGGTCTGAGATAAATCATTTTTTTATTCTTTCCTGTTTACTCTTTTCTTTCTTTGCTAAGGCTCCAGACAAAGCTAATGGGATTGTTACTTCTGAGGCAATTATTAATGCTTCTCTCAGAAGATCCTATTCATGCCTTAAAATGGCCCATTAAACTATTTCTTTTATCCTTTTGTGGTCACAAGATTCTTCACTAAAGTGCTCTCTTTGCTGTTTCATCTGATTCCCCTTGATATCATGTTCCTACCAGTCCCATGGAAAAATGTCTCATCTTCGGAATGGTGCAATATCTCTACTATAGAGGGGTTTTGATAAGTGAACCCTGAAATGAAGCACCTTACAAAGAAGCTATATTTACCAGAAAGGAAAAAAGAATTCATGGAACAATTTTGAGGCTAGGAAATTATGATTAGGGGGATCATAAGGGAGGACATATAGGAAAAAGGATAATTCTCATGGTGTGGATTTTTACTTGTTGAGTTATTTTCCAATAGGATAAATCCTTCACCCCCAACCCCTGAGGATGGGAGAGCTGGGGAGTGTTGGTCTAACACTATTGGAGGCAGTTGTTATTAAATGGAGGTGGTGATATGGTAGAGTAGAGAAAGGAAAAAAAAATTCCATGGAAACAATTTATGACTGAAATTGAAGACATGTTTTCTTTCTTTCTTTTTGAGTTCCCTTGTATTTTTGCAAAAAGGAATCTCTTAGTTCTCTTAGAGTCAATAGATGGTAAATGCTCTTAACTTTGTATATCTAAAAATGTTTCATTTTGCATTTACTCTTGAGTGGTAAGTTTAGCTGGTTATAAAAATTTGGCTGACAGTTATTTTCAGTCAGCACTTTAAAAGTAATATTCTGTTGTCTTCTGTCATCTTACTGCTAATGAAATAAGTATCTGTCATCACTTCTTTGTAGATTTTAGGAATGTCTTTCTTAAATTTCACACAATATTTCTAGATGTTCATTTATCTTTACTTATAATGCTCAGTATGTGAAATATACTTTGATCATAGAATTTATGATCAAAAAACTTTTTGAAATTTGTTCATTTCTGGAAAATTATCAGCTTTTATCTTTTGATATAAAGAATCCTGCCATGCTCTGCATTTGTTTACTGTAAAATCTCTATCAGATGTATGTTTTGAGTCTTACCTCTCATTCTTTCCTCTGTCTCTTTCCAGCTTTTATTTTATAATTCGAATTCTGTGTGAACTCCTTACTATTATCTTCCAGTTCATCAGTTTCTCCTTGACTATGTGCATTCTAGTTTTTGTTAGCTATTGAGGGTTTTGTTTATGTTTTTTGAGACAGAATCTCGCTCTGTTGCCCAGGCTGGAGTGCAGTGGTGCGATCTCAGCTCACGGCAACCTCCGCCTCCTGGGTTCAAGGGACTCTCCTGCCTCAGCCTCCCAAGTAGCTGGGACTACAGGCATGCGCCACCATGTCCAGCTAATTTTTGTATTTTTAGTAGAGACAGGTTTTCATCATGTTGGTCGGGATGGTTTCGATCTCCTGACCTCGTGATCCACCCTCCTTGGCCTCCCAAAGTGCTTGGATTACAGTTGTGAGTCACTGTGCCCGGCCTGTTGTTGTTTTAATGCCTTTTTCAATACTAAAATTTCCAGTTAGTTTTTATTCACATCTCCTTGTTCATATTTCATTTCTCCCTGTTTTTGTTTCACAATTTTCTGCTCCTTTTCAGTGTAAATATTTCTTTGTCTCAGTATTCTAAACAAATTTATTTAAAGACTTGATAGATTGTTCCTTAAACAATTAAGAAAAACTTTTTTTCACTCCTCCCTCTACCCCTTAAAATCAGTTTTTTGTTTTTTTTTTTAAACATGGAGTCTTGTTTTGTTGCCTAGGCTGGAATGCAGGGGCGTGATCTTGGCTCACTGCAACCTTGGCCTCCCAGGTTCAAGTGATTCTCATGCCTCAGCCTCCTGACTAGCTGGGATTACAGGCACGTGCCACCACACCCAGCTAATTTTTGTTTGTTTGTTTGTTTGTTTGTTTGTTTAGTAGAGATGGGGTTACCCTGTATTAGCCAGCCTGGTCTCGAACTCCTGACCTCAGGTGATCCACCCACCTCGGCCACTCAAAAAGTCCTGGGATTATAGATGTGAGCCACCATGCCTGGCCCCCTTAAAATTTTATCTTTAGTAAATGTATGTCCTGTTGGTTAGTTTTGTTGACTGAGGGTTTTTTTTCTCACAGGGTGTAGAATTTTGGTTAGCAGCATTTTGGTTGCAGATTCATGAGGAGTGTGTTGTTTTGTTTTGACCTCCTTGCCTCTGGTCCCTCCACTACGGTCTGCACCTTTTTTCTGCACCTTTTGTCTTACAGTTTTGCAGTTGTACTTGCTTGGCCACTCTGACTCCAGATTTGGAACCTGAGTGTGGCTTCTCCTGAGGTGATACTGGGATTGATATCCAGTTTTAAAATAATGTCCTTGTTACCAGTAAATAGATTAGGAAAGGAGTATCTCTGTATGTATGCTACATATACCATAGGGTCCGTCACTGAATTTTGTAGGGAAGTTTGAGGTGGTTTTGTGGTGTTTGGGTCTCTAATTCTGTTTGTTAATATGAATGAATAAGGACTGACAGTCCACATTAGCATTTTATACATTTAGCTATGCTTTATTCTAATAAAAAAAGAGTTCATTATTGCTCTCTTTAAAATTTGACCTTCAATAGAGTAAAAGCTTTTAGAACTTTACAAGAAGCTCTAAAGTGTAACTATGAACACTGGCAAATTTGGGAAAACTACATCCTTACCAGCACTGATGTTGGGGAATTTTCAGAAGCCATTAAAGCTTATCACCGACTCTTGGACTTACGTGACAAATACAAAGATGTTCAGGTAGGATATTCATATTTTGTTATTTCAGTTTGTGTTTGATATGAATCCTTGATCATACGGTATAAATTATTTCCTTGAATATGCACAGGAAAATTTTGTTAAACACATGTAACATATGAAAAAGGCATTTTTTTTCTAGTCAAATATTCTTCATGATATATGGAATTCTGGTATTCTGATGTCAGATTTGTTTGTACAGTCATAAACTGAATATTACTGTGACTCAGTTATGAAAATCTGATGTGTGGGTTACATATATAGTCACTTTGCCGAAACTAAATAAAACACTGTATTACTTAGTACTTTGGGTATCTCAGTGTATTCTCTGACTTGTGGTAGCTGGAATAAGTCCTATACTCATTTGTTCTTTCATTTAACAAGCATTTACTGTATACCATCAGATGGTATGAATAATATAGAGAGGATGGCTAACATTTTCTTTGCAATGTTTCATGAGATGGTGCTCTATTTGGTGGAATAAAGTATCCCTCCAGAATGTATGGGAGACTCAAAGCTGTTGTATCATCCAAAAGATTAAATAGAAAAGACCTTTTTGGTTTAATTGTAGTTGAAGACAATATGCTGTCTTCAGTGTCAAGTGATACTCTGAGATCATGCCACTGCACTCCAGCCTGGGTGACAGAGCGAAACTCTGTCTCAAAACAAACAAACAAACAAACAAAACTGAATGGAATGATAGCCAAGTGAATGGAGGGATAGCAGAGTTTTACATCCCTAGAAAGGGTAGGGGCTGTCGTGAATCTGTTTGCACAGTCCCCTGACAGTCAATAGTTGTCCCGTTCACACTGCTGAAATTTTCCATTGAGATGGTTCTTCCTCTTCTACACTTAGCGCCTTGGCAAAGGGCACTGATGAGACTCTGAACAGATCTCAGTATATTGTGACCACTGAAGATAGTGCATATCTCTTGTTTACTGCAATTGTGATTTTTAAGATCTTTCTTTACTAGGAAAGATTTCTGAAACCTGTTCCTAAAATCTCAAGGAGAATAAATCACTTATATTGGTAGTATATTCCATCTTACACTTGAAGGAAATTCTATTGTTTTCTTTCATATTAAAAAAAATATACATGAAACATTCACATCCAACACTCCTCATTTAGACATTGCTGCTGAATTGAATTCTTTAGAATTCCTTAGAATCTCACACTGTCAGAGCAAAAAGGGACCTTAGAAGTCCTCTAGGGCTATGCTGAATAGTTTACACACCAAGTCAGAAAGGAGTGTGAAGCTCCCCTCCTTCCTGATAAGCCAGACAGGGGGCTTCTTCAAGCTGTCAGTCTGCTTTATTGCTGCTCATAACTTGGCTGTGTCATCTCTTTCTTAATTGTCTTAGAATCGGCTTCCTTGGTCAGTCTGATCCTGTTAATCTTCTGTGCCTCCATTTTCTAACTGATCTGCTTGTCTTTCTGTTGTGAGTGGGATTTCCCCTTAAAATCTATACTTTAACCCCAGTAATCTTCTTCATATCTGCTAAGGATTAGTAACAACTGGCTCACCAGGTTGGCTTTTTGGATCTTGAGAAAATCCTGATCATCCTTTCATGCTTGGCACCAGTAGGAGTTGTTTTATATAAGGTACCCAAATGGGTCTAGGTCTCTCCTCCAATAAGAGACAGACTTATTATATGTGCATGTGAAAGGAAGTGGCTTTTCTGCTTGCTCTTTTATTCTCCTTCACTTCCCAAGGCACGTAGAGCAGGTCAAAGTGGTGTGTGGTAAAATAACAATAATTAATATTTACTGAGGGCTTGCTGTGTGTCTGAGACTATCCTGAGCACTTCACATGTATTGGCTCATTTAATTCTCAACACGGCTGTAGGGGATAGGATTATACTATCATAAGCTATGTCTAACTCTGGATGGATGGATGGATGGATAGATGGATCTTCCCACCCACTTGTTTTAAGGAAACTGATATTAGACAAAATAACTGTTCAAAGATTGTTTGGAAGAGCTGTTATTTGTACATCATAAAGAGTTATAAAGTCATCAAGATAATGCTGATTTTAGTTGACTTAGATGAATTAAGTATGGCAAATCTTGCTAACTCATGTATTCTAAAAGAAAGGCAAGAAAAAGCAAAGCAGAAGCAGTTACAATAGCTGAAAAGGTATTGAAGAATTCTACTTCAATTTCTTTTTTCTTACCACCCCCACCACCCCCAGATTAGGAGTCTCATTCTCTCTCAGGATGAAAAACATTCTTGCTAATGTTTAGATAATACTTCTGTATTTGAGTATCTGTAAAGGTATCGGGAAAGAGGTGATATTTAGAATAATCTATTGGTAGTAACAGTGGTATTATAGATACCAAAGGATATAATTTTGGTTAAAAATAACCTGAGGATGTAGACAGTTGATTCTGATAAAACTTTCAGTTGTGATTTGCCCTGTTGGATGCCAAATCAAAATCATTGGAATTTTAAGAACATTTGCTTAGAAATCTTTCAGCTGGCTGGGCGCAGTGGCTCCTACCTGTAATCCCAGCATTTTGGGAGGCCAAGGCGGGAAATTTACTTGAGCCCTGGGGTTTGAGACCAGCCTGCACAACATTGAGAAACCCTTTTTCTACAAAAAAATACAAAAAAATTTAGCTGGGCTTGGTAGTATGTACCTGTAGCTACTCGGGAGGCTGAGGTGGGAGGATCCCTTGAGCCTGGAGAGGTTGAAGCTGCAGTGAGCCATGATCACACCACTGTACTCTAGCCTGGGTGACAGAGCAAGACCCTGTCTCTTAAAAAAAAAAAAAAAAAAAAGAGAAGTCTTTCAGGGGCCTTCCTTAAGAAAGAATAAAAGGACCCAAAATGCATAGAGATGCATTTGAGCATTATTCAGAAAAGGAAAAAAACTCTAAAAAATATATACATATATTTTCCTAATATGAATTCAGATACTATGATTTAACTTTTATCTTAAATAGATTTTTTCAAACATATTTTAGTGGTCATAGTCTTAGCTTCTTACTTTTCTAATCATGGGGAATTTTCAATATAGCAAAATCATGTTCTGATTCCGATTTAACATGTTCTAATCCTGTACCTGTTTTTTTCTACTTTATGGATGTGGATTATTGCCATTAAAATTTTTGTGGGGGGGGGGGTAAATTCATGCTTATTTTAATACACACATAGGGTAAATTAGCCTCAAATTTTTCTGTTTTTTCCTCACTATTTGTAATTGAAGAATGAGTGGATATACTACCTTTATCATTTTCTTTCTTTTTTGTCCATTTTATAATTTTATTAATAATATTTTAATTGACAAACTCTAATTGTATACATTTATGGAGTAACATATGATGTTTTCATATGTGTATACAATGTGGAATGATTAGATCAGGCTAATTAACATATCCATCACCTTGTTTACCTATCTTTTTATGGTGAGATATTTGACATTTTACTCAGGTATTTTGAAACATACATTATCATTGACTGTAGTCACTGTGCCGTGCAGAAGATCTCAAACTTAATCCTCTGTCTGAAACTTTGTATCCTTTCCCCCAAAATTCCCCATTTCCTCCCCACCCCACCTCCACCCTACCCTGACTCTAGTGACCATCATTCCTTTCTGTATAGTTTGTCATTAGTATTATAGATATGCTACTGATTTTTGTATGTTGATTTTGTATCTGAATTTATTTCATCTAATAGTTTTTACATGGACTCTTTAGGGTTTTTGCTAAGATCATATTGTCAGCAAATAGAGACAATTTTGCTTAGTCCTTACCTATTAGAATATCTGTTATTTCTTTTTTCTTGCCTAATTGCTCTGTCTAGGACTTCCAGTACTATGCTGAAAAAAACCTTTGTCCTAATTTTGACTAATGTATGGTTTGGTAAGACCCAGGAATGCTTTTCTATAATAACACTTATTTGTATTTATTTCTAGATTATACATATTTTTATTCATCTATGATAAAACTGATTTTCATGTTTCTACATAATTAGTTCCTGTTCAGTTTTCCAGTTTTTGACTATTATAAATAATGTCATGAATATCCTTGCAGACAAATCCTCATATATAGCCATACCTCTTTCCTCAAGGTAAATTCTAATGTTGATTTGTTGGGATATTTTTCCTTTTCTTCCTTCTTTCTTTTTCTGGATACCTTGGGCAACATTTTGGGAAAATAATTTAAGTATGGCAGTATTGACATTCATTTGCTGTTTATATGTGGAAGAGGAAGGAAAGGGGATTAACATATATTGAGTGCTTACTATGTTTCTGCCACTTAACAGAGATTATCTTTTATTAGGCATACAGTATGTGAGGTGGATACTAAATATTCCTCATTTTATAGTTGATTAATGTGAGACCCAGAGAGCTTATATAACTTGAGCAGTAATTTGGCTAGTAGGAACCGAAGACAGAAATCATAGGTAGGCATGTCTTATTTTTTTCTTTATGTCACGCCTTGAAGTCTGTAGAGAAGATTTATGTCAAAAGCGCATTTTCCCATCATATTAACGTGCTTGTGAACTGTATCTAACAAAGGTTTTTAAAAATTCAGGCTTAATTTGCAGATAATAAGCCAGGCATGGTGGCATATGCTTACAGCCCCAGCTACTTGTGAGGCTACAGCAGGAGGATTACTTAAGCCCTGGAGTTTGAGGTTTCAGTGAGCTGTGATTGTGCCACCGCACTCCAGCCTGGGCAACAGAGCGAAACCTCATCTCAAAAAAATATGAAATAAAATAACAAAAAAAAATGCAGATAATTTTAACTAGTATATATTCTTAGGTAATCACCACCCCAAATAGTTATGGAACATTTTCATTATTACAGGAAGTTATCTTACGTGCATTTCCAGTCAGTCGAAATATCACCTCTTTTCCCCATGAGGCAACTACTTTCTGATTTCTGTCTCCACAGTTCAGTTTTGCTTTTTCTTGAATACCATATAGATAGAATCATACACTATGTATCCTTGCATATTGAGGTTGTCCTTTGTGTGTATTTTTATTTGATGCTTTCTTTGGGGACAGGAAAAGATGGTGTTGATGTACAGTGAGGCAAGTTGCCAATGAAACTGAAGTCCTGGGACACTTGCTGGCTGTGCATTACCTGAAAGTAAAAGGAGGAGGGAATGGATATATGTTATACAAAGTGTAGCTTTAGAAAATAGGTATTCTCACCATTTAACTGTTGAGGTACCTGAGGCTCAGCAAAGTGAATTAATAGGTCGATTTCTTATAGCTAGCGAGCAGGAAAGCTAAGTCTTGACATCTGGCCTATTTAACCTAAAGCCCTTTCCACGGTCTAAGAACTGTTTTTTTGTTTTGTTTTGTTTTGTTTTTTGTTTTTTTTTCTGAAGCACTAAAAAAGACAATGCTAAACTGCCTATCTCTCTCTGATAACTGAGGTTTGGGGAAGCCAAGGGTCAGGGTTATCAGACCAGGAAATAGAACAAGTACTTAGAGAGCTCCAAGTGGAGCAGGGAGCTAGCCAAGCAGAGGAGGTGGGAAATTGCTTCATTCCTGGCCTGGAGCCCTCCTGAAGTTTTTGTAATGGGTCCTAAGGCAGTCCTATTCCTTCCTACTCTGAGGACCTCCAGGATTCAAAGGGTCAGTGCCTTGCGCTGTAGGCCAAGACTTTGATGAGACTAGCCCAGAGAAGTCAAGGTTAGTGTTGGGAAACAATAGTTAAAGTTTCTCTTTGTGGAGATTCTTCTACATTTATGTTGGAATTGCCACTGCTGTATGGGAGAGGCCTTCAACTCTCTTCACAGGCCAGTGTTAGTTTCCCAGTCATTCTCTGCTTGCTGCATTCCCTGAGTGTGGCTCCTGATGGAGGTGAGAAATAGGGTTGAGATAGAGAATGAAACATAAGTTCTACTATTGCCTAAATGAAATCGAGATGTGGGTAAGGGATTTAAAGGCCATTACATGAACTCAGTGGCATGGTATTGGTTTGGGTGGGATATGAGGGCTATAGAGCTGATTATACTGATTAAAATGAAATCTATCACATACAAAGAATCCTCAGTAAGATTATCAGCAGATTTCTCATCATAAACTTTGGAGGCCAGAAGGCAGTGGGCTGATATTTTCAAAGTGCTAAAAGAAAAAAACTGTCAATCAGGAATCCTTTATCTGGCAAAACTGCCTTTCAAAAGTGAGGGAGAAATTAAGGCATTCCCAGATAACCAAAAGTTAAGGAAGTTCATTACCACTAGAACTGCCCTGCAAGAAATGCTCAAGGGGGTCCTACAGGGTGAAAAGAAAGGACACTAGACAATAACTCAAAGCTGGATAGAGAAATAAACATCTCAATAAAGATAAATATAAGAACAATTATAAAAACTAATATTATTGCAACAATGTTTATTGTTGTTGTTGTTTGAGATGGAGTCTTGCTCTGTTGCCCAGGCTGAAGTGCAATGGCGTGATCTTGGCTCACTGCAACCTCTGCCTCCGGGTTCAAGTGATTCTCCTGCCTCAGCCTCCTCAGTAGCTGGGATTATAGGTGCCTGCCACCACGCCCGGCTAATTTTTGTATTTTTAGTAGAGACAGGGTTTCACCATGTTGGTCAGGCTGGTCTTGAACTCCTGACCTCAGCTGATACATCCACCTCGGCCTCCCAGAGTGCTGGGATTACAGGCGTGAGCCACCGGCCTGTTATGATGTTTTTTTAACTGTAGTCTTTGTTTTCCACATGATTTAAGAGACTATACACTAAAGAAAACAGTTATTAGTCTAAAAGCTAATAGTATTGTAACTTTGCTTTGTAGCTCCATATTTTGCTTTCTATGTAATTTAAGAGGCTAATGCATTAAACATATTAGTGTGTGTTTTGGGGCACACCATTTATAAAGATGTAATTTTGTGACATCAACAACCAAAAGGGATGAGTATGGCTCTGTTAGAGAAGCAGGGATTTTGTATGTTATATTTTGTATGTTATAATAGACATATATAAAACATTCTACCCAACAGCAGCGTACGTATTCTTCCCAAGCGCACATGGGACATTATCTAGGAGAGACAATATGATAGATCATAAATTAAGTCTCAGTAGATTCAAAAAGATAAATGTCATAGAAAGTATCTTCTTTGACTACCCGAGGATGAAATTACAAATCAGTAACAGAAGTAAAACTAGAAAATTCACCAAATTATGGAAAATAAACAACACACTCTTAGTCAATGGATCAAAAAAGAAATCACAAGAGAAATTAGAAAATACTAAAAATGAATGAAAATGAAAATACAACATACCAAAACTTGTAGGACACAGCGAACGCATTGCTAAGGAAGAAATTTGTAACTCTAAATGCTTACTTTAAAACACAAGAAATATTTCAAACAATAACTTAACTTTACAACATAAAGAGCAAACTAAACCCAAGGCTAGCAGAAGGAAGAAAATAAGAATAAAGATTAGAATAGCGATAAATGATATAGACAGTAGAAAAATAATAGAGAAAAATCAGTGAAACTAAAAATTAGGTCTTTGAAAAGATTAATAAAATGGACAAACCTTTAGATAGAGGGACTAAGAAAAAAAAAGTAGACTCAGATTACTGAAATCAGAAATGAAAATGGGGACATTACTACTGATTCTACAGAAATGAAAAGATTATAAGAGAATATTGTGAACAAGTATATGTCAACAAAGTGGATAACCTAGATGAAATAGACAAATTTCTAGAAACACAAAACCTACCAAGACTAAATCATAAAGAAATAAGAAATCCAAACAGATGTATAACTATTAAGGAGCTAGAATCAGGAATCAAAAATCTCTCAACAAAGAAAAGCCCTGGACCTGATGGATTCACTGGTAAATTGTATCAAACATTTAAAGAAGTCACAACAATCTTTCTCAAACTTTTCCAAAAAATTGAAAAGGAAGGAACACCTCTTGGCTCATGCTATGAGGCCAGCATTATCCTGATACCAAAGCCAGGCAAAGACACTACAAAAAAACCCAAAAAAACCACAGACCAAAATCTCTTATGAACGTTGATGCAAAAACCCTTAACAAAATACTAGCAAATTGATTCACTAGCATATAAAAAGGATTATACACCATGACCAAGTGGGATCTATTCCTGGAATTTGAGGATGGTTCAACATATGAAATAGATCAATGTAATAGACTGCATTAACAGAATGAGGGGGAAAAAAATGTCACCTGATTGTCTCAATTAATGTTGAAAAAGCATTTGAAAAAATTCAGCACACATTCCTGATTTAAAAAACACTCAACAAGCTAGGAATAGAAGGGAGCAGCCTCAACATAATAAAAACCAGATATGAAAAACCCACAGCAAACATCATACTTAATGGTGAAAGACTGAAAGCTTCTTTTCTTATTTATTTATTTATTTATTTATTTAGAGACAAAGTCTTGCTCTGCTGCCTAGGCTGGAGTGCAGTGCCACAATCTCAGTTCACTGCAGCCTTCACCTCCCAGGCTCAAGTGATTCTCCTGTGTCACCCTCCCAAGTAGCTGCCACCATGCCCAGCTAATTTTTGTATTATTATTATTATTTTTTTTTTAGTAGAGATGGGGTTTCACCATGTTGGCCAGGCTGGTCTTGAACTCCTTACCTTAGGTGATCCGCCCACCTTGGCCTTCCAAAGTGCTGGGATTATAGGCGTGAGCCACTGCTCCCAGCCTGAAAGCTTCTTTTCTAAGATCGGAAACAATGCAAGGATGCTTGCTTTCACTTCCGTTCATCACAGCACTGGAAGTTCAAGGCAGAGCAATTATACAAGAAAAAGAAGTAAAAGACATCCAAATTGGTAAGAAATAAAATTATCTGTTTGCAGATGATGTGATCTTGTATGTAGAAAATGCTAAAGATTCCACAAAAAAGCTCTTAGAACTAATAAGTGAATTCAGGACAGTAGCAGGATACAAAGTCAGCACGCAAAAATCAGCTGCATTTCTGTACACTAACAGTGAACAATCCCAAAAGGAAATTATGAAAACAATTCCATTTACAATAGCATAAAAAATACTTTGGAATTAAGTTAACTAAGGAAGTAAAAATCTTGGACCACAAAAACTAGAAAACATGATGAAAGAGATTAAAGAAGATATAAATAAATGGAAACACATCTTGTATTCATGGATTGAAAGACTTAACATTGTTGTCAATACTACCCAAAGTGATGTCTGGATTTCAGTGCAGACTGCACTGAAAAAATAAAGAGGAGACTCAAATTACTGAAATCAGAAATGAAAATGGGGACATTACTACTGATTCTATAGAAATAAAAAGATTATAAGAGAATATTGTGAATAAGTGTATGCCAACAAAGTGGATAACCTAGATGAAATAGACAAATTCCTAGAAACTCAAAACCTACCAAGACTAAATCATGAAGAAATAGGAAATCTGAATGGATTGGTTTTTCACAGAAATAGAAAAACCTATCCTAAAATTCTAATGGAATCTCAGGAGACCATGGGTAGCCCAAACAACTTTTAAAAAGAACAACAAAGCTAGAGGACTCACGCTTCCTGATTTCAAAACTTACCACAAAACTGTAGTAGTCAAAACAGTGTGGTACTGGCATAAAGACAGACATATAGACCAATGGAATTGAACTAAGAGCCCAGAAATCTTTGCATGTATGGTCAAATGATTTTTTTTTTCTTTTTTTTTTAAGAGATAGTGTCTCAGCTGGGCATGGTGGCTCATGCCTGTAATCCCAGCACTTTGGGAGGATGAGGCAGGCAGATCACCTGAGGTCAGGACTTCGAGACCAGCCTGGCCAACATGGTGAAACCCCATCTCTACAAAAAATACAAAAATTAGCTGGGCATGGTGGTGCAGCCTGTAGTCCCAGCTACTGGGGAGGCTGAGGCAGGAGAATCACTTGAACCTGGGAGGCAGAGGTTGCAGTGAGCCGAGATTGTGCCACTGCATTCCATCCTGGGGGACAGAGTAAGAGTCTGTCTCAAAAAAAAAAAAAAAAAAAAAGAGACAGTGTCTCACTCTGTCAAACAGGCTGGAGTGCAGTGGCATGATCATAGCTTACTGCCACTGCAGTTTTGAACTCCTGGGCTCAAGCAGCCCTCCTGCCTCAGCTTCCTAAGTAACTAGGACCACAGGATATGCCTCCACATCTAACTAATTGTGTGTGTGTGTGTGTTTTTTTTTTTCCTGTGGAGACAGCATCTTGCTGTGTTGCCAAAGTTGGTCTCCATCCCCTCAGCTCAAACAGGCTACCCACCTCTGCCTCCCAAAGTGCTGGAATTGCAGGCATGAGCTTCTGCGCCTGACTCAAATGATTTTTGACAAGGGTGCTAAGACTATTCAATGGGGAAATTTCAACAAATTGTCGTGGGAAAACTGCATATCCACATGCAAAAGAATAAAGTTGGACCCTTACCTAACACTGTATACACAATGCTAACTCAAAATGAATCAAAGACTTAAATTTAAGAGCTACAACTGTAAAACTCTTAAAAGTAAACATAGGGAAAGAACTTTATAACAGTAGATTTGGCAGTGATTTCTTGGATGACACCAAAAGCACACGCAATAAAAAGAAAAAACAGACAAATTGGACTTTGTGAAAATTTAAAAATTTTGTGCACCAAAAACAGTATCAATGGAGTAAAAAGACAACTCACAGAATGGAAGAAAATATTTGCAAGTAATATATCTGATAAGGGAATAATATCCAGAATATATAGAGGACTCCTAAAATTCAACGACAACAAAACCCTGTTCACAGCCCAATTAAAAAATGTGCAAAAGAGTTGAATAGACATTTCTTCACAGAAGATAAACAAATGAACAATAAGCATATTAAAAGATGCTCAGCACCACTAATCATTAAGGAAATGCAAATCAAATTAGATACTACCTTACACCCACTAGGATGGCTACTAGCAAAAAATTAAAAAGAAAAAAAACAGAAAATAGGCTTGGCGCAGTGGCTCACAACTGTAATCCCAGCACTTTGGGAGGCCGAGGAGGGCAGATCATGAGGTCGGGAGATTGAGACCATCCTGGCTAACACGATGAAACCCCATCTCTACTAAAAATACAAAAAATTAGCCAGGCGTGGTGGTGAGTGCCTGTAGTCCCAGCTATTTGGGAGGCTGAGGCAGGAGAATGGAGTGAACCCAGGAGGTGGAGCTTGTAGTGAGCCAACATGGCACCACTGCACTCCAGACTGGGGGCTAGAGCGAGACTCTGTCTCAAAAAAAAAAAAAAAAGAAAGAAAAGAAAATAATAAGTGTTGACAAGGACATGGAGAAATTGGAATCCTTGTGCGCCGTTGGTGGGAATGTAAAACAGTACAGCTGCTGTGGAAAACAGTATGGTAGTTCCTTTAAAAATCGAAAATGGAATTACCATATGGTCCAGCACTTTTACTTCTGGGTGTATACCCCAAAGAATTTAAAGCAGAATCTCTAAGAGAAATGTGTATACTTACATTCATAGCAGCGTTATTCACAATAGCTAAAACATGGAAGCAACCCAAATTTCCATCTATGGATGAATGGATACACAAAATGTGGTATGTACATACAATGGAATATTAGTCTTAAAAAGGAAGGAAATTGTGACATATGCTACAAAATGGATGAACCTGGAGGAGATTTATGTTAGTGAAGTAAACCAGTCACAAAAAGACAAATACTCTATGATTCCACTTATATGAAGTACTTACAGTAGTCAAAATCATAGACACAGAAAGTAGAATAGTCGTTGGGGTTGAAGAGAGAAGGAATGAGGAGTTATGGCTTAATGGGATAGGGTTTCAGTTTTAAGGTGAAAATAGTTATGGAGATGGATGCTGGTGATGGTTGTACAACATTATGAATGTATTTAATACTGATGAATTGTACATTTAAAAATGGTTAATATTCTAAATTGCATGTTATGTGTATTTTACTAAAATGAGAAAGAGTAGAGGAAAAATATCTAAGTATCCAAGTCTAAAAAGTTTATCAGATTAGTTTATGATACACCAAACAAACTCCAGATAGACTAAATCTATGCTAAATGTTTTTTAATCTCATAGAAAAATTAGGAACAGGCAATAGAAGTAGATAGTGATAACAGTTCTTGAACTCTGAAGCAGTAAAAGAAAGCTGGAAGGAATTTTTATGATCACATTTTAAAAATATGTGACAAGATATTTGTAACAAATAAGAAAGATAAAAAGCTAATAATATCCTTATTATATAAAGAGTTAACATCTGCTGCAGGAATGAAATGGAACAGAATAGAGAATTCAGAAACAGATTCAAGTAGGAATGAGAATTTAGTATGTAATAATGATGGCATTTTAAATCTGTGGGATAAAAATAGGATATTTAATACGTATTGAAATAGCTGCCCAAACGTTTAGGACCAAAAGCTTGAAACCAAAATAAATTCAGTTAAATAAAAAATTTAAATTGGAATTTCTTGAAAAGCAGGATGTGTTGTAGGGAAGAGCACATACTCTGGAGTTAGGCAGCCCATTTCTGCCAGTCACTGGCTGCGTCGACTTGGGCAATTTGCTTAACCACTTTGCCTCAGTTCCAAGCGATACCTGCCTAGTAGGATTCTTGTGAGGATTAAATGAGTTAATAGACTATTAAGAGGAGTAAATTAGTTAATATATGTAAAGGGCTGGGAACAGTACCTGGCAGATACATACAAGTGCTGTTTTTTGTTTTTTGGTTTTTGTTTTTTTTTTTGAGACAGTCTCGTCCTGTCACCCAGGCCGGAGTGCAATGTCATGATCTCAGCTCACTGCAACCTCCACCTCCCAGGTTCAAGTGATTCTCCTGCCTCAGCCTCTTGAGTAACTGGGATTACAGGCACCTGCCACCATGCATGGCTAATTTTTTGTATTTTTAGTAGAGATGGGGTTTCACCATGTTGGCCAGGCTGGTCTCAAACTCCTGACCCCATGATCTGCCTGCTTTGGCCCCCAAAGTGCTGGGATTACAGGTGTGAGCCACTGTGCCTGATCCTTTATTTTAATTTTATTTTTATTATTTTTTTTTGAGATGGAGTCTCGCTCTGTTGCCCCGGCTGGAGTGCAGTGGCACAATCTCGGCTCACTGCAACCTTCACCACCTGGGTTCAAGCAGTTCTCCTGCCTCAGCCTCCCAAGTAGCTAGGATTACAGGCATGCGCCACTATGCCCAGCTAATTTTTGTATTTTTTTAGTAGAGACGGGGTTTCACCATGTTGGCCAGGATAATCTCAAACTCCTGACCTCAAGTGATCCACCTGCCTCGGCCTCCCAAAGTGCTGGGATTACAGGCATGAGCTACCGCGCCTGGTCACAAGTGCTGTTTAAATGTAGCTGCTGTCATCCTCATTGTCATCACTGAAAATATGACACCATAAAAGCACTAAAAGAAAGCATGGCAAATATTTTTATTGGCTTGGTGATGAAGAAGATATTTTTTATCATGACAAAAAGCCATAATTCATTAAGGAAAAGATCAAGAGATTTGATATTTAAAACTTATGCACATGCAAAAAAAAGGACTTCTGGCCAGTGAGTGGGGTACTGTAGGTCACCAGCCATAGTAAGGGTAGGCTGTGACAGTGACATTCATATGTTTATTGCTTTCTGAACTAAAACCAGAAAATGATTTCCAGAAGCCAGGAGAGTGTCCTAGGAAGTTTTTCTCAGTGTTTTAACTGTCTTAGTCTTTCTGCTTAAAAATGCAATGTTAGTTTTCTAGGGCTACAATAACATATTACCACAAACATGCTGCCTTGAAACAACAGAAGTTTGTTCTCCCCACTGAGTTCTAGAGACCAGAAGTCAAGTTCGAAATCAAGGTGTTGACATGGCCATGTTCCTCTGCAGACGCTAGGGAAGAGTCTTTCTGCACCTCTTCCAGCTTCTTGTGGCTTCTGGCGTTTCTCAGCTACGGCAGCCTAACTCCCATCACTGCCTCCATTTTCACCTCCTCTCCTCTGTGTGTTCCCTTCTTCTGAGGAAGAAGTCATTGGAATTAGGCCAACTCTAGTCCAGAATGACACCTCATCTTAACTAGTTAACATTGCAAAGACCCTATTTCAGGTCAGATTCTGAGGTTCTGGGTGCAGATGAATTTTGGGGGAATGTTATTCAGCCCACCACACCACAGCTTTTGTGCTCTATTTCAGGAAGAAAACAGTTGTAGCGGTAGCATTGAGAATAGCGGTGCTCATGAAGAGGGGAGTAGATCCAGTACCTCACTGGGAGCTGTTAGTGGTAGCAGAAGTGACAGGCACAGAGGTACAGCAAGGGAAGACCAGAAAGACCTCAACCACTCCTATGAAAGTCTTGCCTTTAGTGAACACCACCAGAGATTTGAACATCTGGAAGTGACAAAAGAGCTGATGAGACTAGGAAGGGAGTTGATGGAAAACTAATAAAACTTTTTAAAAGAGACACAAACTTAGTCATATACAATATTGGGAGATAAGACTGGAATCCCAGGTCATGTGGGACAAATTAGGATTTCTGAGAAGTTTCTGTTATTAGTCTTCAGCAGATTATCCCTGAAAGAATTTGTGTATATGGATATGTGCATATTCTAGGAAGAGGATGAAAAACTCTCATTAGATCCACAAGGGTGTCCAGAACCCCAAGGAAAAAAACCCAGAGATTAAAGCTTATCTTTGGAGTACACTGTTGGATTTAGTTTTCAGATGAAAAGACAAGTGGGCCTTTCCTTATAAACATCATGAATTAAAATTTGCCTTTATAACTTGTTACAGTACAAAGAGGAAAATATCACGAAATGCATTTATTTAGTGCCTAGTTTTTAAAAGTTACCGATGTTTTAAACTGTGTATAAATAATTTTTAAAACTTACTTTTCCCTATTATCAGCCCATTTCTCTGGTGCTCTTTTTGTAGTCAATCCCTTAAGACAGGCATCTTTCCACATTATTTCTGCTTCCTCTCCTCATCCTTTTTGGAACTTACGCCATTGCAGTTTTATCTCCCCTAGTCCACTTAGAGTACTGTTGTCAAGTTCCGATTGCCACATCCAGTGGACAGTTGCTGGTCCTCAGGTTTCCAGCAATATTAAACACCATTGCTTTCTCCTTTCTTCTCCGTTGGCTTCCAGAATTCCACACTTCTTATCACACCAGCTGCTGCATCCAAATCTTCTTTGCAGACTCATCCTCGTCTTCCCTTCTCTGTGAGAACAACCCCAAGTTCAGTCCTCACATTATTTTACTTCCCCATATATATTGCTACCCAAGGGGGCTCATCTCTTCCCTTAGTTTTCTTCTCACTTCCAGAGAATACATATTATAAAAACAAGTTACAGGATTTTCTACACATGACCCTTTAACTCTTTTTCACATAGGTTGTTGAATTTGTTTATTTTATCATGGTTGTACTTTTGGATGTCTTAATTTTTTTCCCGTTGGCTCATATTTCCCTGGGGTATTGTCTGTTCAACTGGTAATATATATTTGATGGGAGGGGCTAAAGCTCAGGACCTAACTTGTGATCTTCCTGGTGAGGCTGGGCCATAGGGGGAGCTCACCCATTGGATACACTTCGCCACTGCCACCTCCCACCACCACCGAGTGGCCTGGTTCCTCAGGATACCTCCCTTACCTTCACTGGACATTGCTCTTTTCCAGTACCCATCTTCCTGAGTAGTTATCTAACCTCAATGAGTAGAGGGCAAAGTAGAAGGGCACCCTTAGGGGCCAGCCAGGCTGCCCAAGCCCTTGCTGTCTGCTCTCCACCCTAGCCAGGCCTTCTGCCTTGATGTGCACACATGGTCCCTGCTTTGTACTGGGTTGGCACTGCTGTTTCAGTCTCTCCATGCTGATCGTAAATGTCATGGATTGTAGGAAGTGGAAGTAAAAGGGACAGATAAACACTTTTCTCAGCCCATCTGTGAACCTCGGCACCTAGCCCTTTTCCACCTGAGCTATATTCTCCACCATATTAGGATCCAACCCGCTTCTGTCTCCACAGGGTTTCTCACATGTTTACTGTACTTTTTCAGATCATTAACTTTCCTTTTTTCAAGCAAGGTTGACGTTGTGCGAGGTTAGGATTCAGAAGTAGTTGGCAACTTGTGTTAGTTTATAATGAAGATTAACAATAAAGCTTCACATTGGGGAAAAATGAGTTCAGTACAAAATAAGAAAAAAATGTAAGCCAGGCATGGTGGCTCATGCCTGTAATCCCAGCACTTTGGGAGTCTGAGATTGGTGGATCACCTGAGGTCAGGAGTGACCAGCCTGGGCAACATGACGAAACCCCATCTCTACTAAAAATATGGAGAATTAGCCGTGTGTGGTGGCATGCATCTGTAGTCCCAGCTACTTGGGAGGCTGAGGCACTAGAATCACTCGAACTCTGGCGGTGGATGTTGCAGTGAGCCGAGATTGTACCACTGTGCTCCAGCCTGGGTTACAGAGCGAGACTCCATCTGAAAGAAAGAAGAAAAAAGAAAAGAAAAGAGGGAGGGAAGAAAGAAAGAAAGAGAGGGAGAGAAAGAGAGAAAAAATGTAAATTTCTTAGAAAGGAAATATATTTAGTCCACAAACATTTGGAAATGTTTAAGGAAATGGAAAAGTTTAACTTCACTAATAATGAAAGAAACATAGTTCAGAATAATAGCTGTGTATACCTTTTGTAGAATAAAATATCAAAGATTAAAAAATATTTATATACCCAGTGCTGGTAATATGCAATTAAATGACATTTTCATACACAGTACTATTCATTGGCACCTAATTTGATTTAGCCCTTTTAGAGAATACCTCATTTATCTCTTAAAATATTTAATCTCTTAAAATATTTATTCTCTTAACTCCATAATTCTGTTTCTGGAATTCTAACCTAAGGAAAGGTTCAGTATGAAAAAAGTCTTTAGGCACAAAGATATGTACTGAAGTGTTTTATTTATACTGCTACTGATAACAGTGGCAGCACATGGAAACAGCCTAGTGATCTAAGTGCGGGGGAATTGCTAAATAGATTATGGTCTATCAACCCAGTGTAATATCTTTAATCTATCAAAATACTATACTTAAAGGGTATGTGGAAAACATGAAAAAAATTCTATAGCATAATGTTACAGTGAAAAAGGAAGATAAAACAGTTTATGTAATATATTATAAAACTTACACATAATAAAAAGATTAGAAAGAAATTTACTCTGTTAGTAATGTTTGTGATTGGCCGATAAACCCAATAAAAATTTTCTTTTTTAAATGTTGTATTAGCTCTGATGTGGAGGAAATTCTAATTTAAAAAAAAATGCAAAAACAAAACCTATTCTGGTTCTGGTTGATTCGAGATTTAGCAAAGAAATGATAATGAAATGATAAAAATTACTAGCATATGTATTTCTTAAAAGAGAAACCTTTCCAATGTAAAAGAACTTAATAGAAAGGAAGAAAGAGGAGTGGGGAGCTGTGCTTTGTAAATTAATGTAGCAAATGCTTGATAACAGGATCCAGGACTCAGACTGAATTCCCGTTCAAGCCTGAAGCCTGCTTTCCCTAGGTGTGACCTGGGAGAGGTTCTTCAGCTGCTCTGTGCTCCAGTTTGTTCATCTGCACAATGCACATAACAACAGCATTGTCCTCATAGGGTTGTTGGGTGGGTTACATGGGCTCATAAAGCATGTGGCACATGAGCCATAAAGGAAGGGCTATATATGTAAGAGGTGTTATCTACCTCATTGTTTTCATCTCCTCATCCTTATCTAAGCTCAGGAGTCACAGGTCTCTGGTGATCAGAATCCAGCTTCATGACCTACTTGCTGTGTAACCATGAGAAAGTTGGTTTTACCTCTTTAAGCCTCAATTTTTTTATTTGTAAAGTAGGGGTAATAAAGTACCTGCTTCCTAGGGTTATTGTGAGAACTTAATGAGATCAGGTAGGTCACATGCTTCGCACAGGGCTTGACACATAGTGAGTGCTCACAGCAGAAATAGTAGGGAGGTATCAAGGGCTGACACCATGGTGGTGAATTCTGTTTTTCTTGAGTTCCATTTTGAACCATAAGGAAACATGGAAGTGAGCTAATGGGCAGGGCAGTACAGTGAGTGAGCCAGCAATGTGGGCATTACTGTCCACTTCCAACAGAGTAAGGTAGTTGAGGATCAATGATAATCGTAATAGTTTATATGTTTATATTGCTTCATACTTTTCAAACCTCTACCTGTATATTGGCCCCTTTAATAGAACAGTTCTGTAATGTAGTGGACAGAGAGCCTGTGCTCATTACTGCTATTTACCAGTCTCCTAGTCCCTTCCCCATGTTCATGGCCTACTTCAGCAACTATGTAACCTCCTCTCCATTCTAGATCTAGCTGATCTTGATACTTGGTGTTTAGGTAGATAATATGTCCAGTACTTTGGACATAATGGAGGCCTTAGTCTTTATTTCGGTGACAACCCATCCCTGTGGCCATATCTTGGGTCCTGTTTCCCCGAGAGTTTTTCCACCTCTAAAATCTTAAACTTCAATTTTCTACTCTTGAGCCACTTTTTACATATGTAGTAATTTATAGTTTTGACTTGTTGCTGATAGGTTAATTACTCATAACAACGTACATGTAACCGTGGATAAAAACATTTACCTAGTTAATTTTTTTTTCACTTTTGATGAGGCAAGGGGTGTAGTACTGGTAAACTTGTAGACTGCCCAAGAGGAAATTGTACTCATGGGTGATTCGTTTAATCAAAGAAATACTATCATAACACTCTTTACTCGTTTTAATCTCAAATATCTATTTTCTAAAGAAAGGTTATGTATATGTTATATTAAAATTTATTGCTTTTACAGTCAGTCTGGATAACTGGAATTTGAATTTTCTGACTTAGTGGGAATAAGAATGATAATATTAGCCAGTAAGTTATACAATTACTGTAATGGTTTTTTAAAATAGTTGTTATCAGAGGCCGAGGCAGGCAGGTCATGAGGTCAGGAGATCGAGACCATCCTGGCCAACATGGTGAAACCCCGTCTCTACTAAAAATACAAAAACAACTAGCCAGGCATGGTGGCACGCACCTGTAGTCCCAGCTACTCAGGAGGCTGAGGCAGGAGAATCTCTTGAACCGAGAGGCAGAGATTGCAGTGAGCCAAGATCATGCCACTGCACTCCAGCCTGGTCAACAGCGAGACTTTGTCTCAAAAAAAAAAAAAAAAAAAAATTATTATCACTCTAGAACCACTTTTTGAGGTTGAATATTAACTTCATTTGTTAATGTATTTAAATAACACTACATATTTTTCCTTCACTTTATGAGGTTTTCTTAAGTACAGGGAATAATTTTAAAGTAAATTTTTATTGAAATGTAGTGTACATACAGAAAAGTATACAAATCATAAGTAAACATAAGAATTTTTTTTTCATGAAGCAAAAACACCTGTGTAACCAGGTGAGTCAGAGCATTACCAGCACTCCCCAAATTCCCCAAACCCTCCTTTCCTTCTTTTAGTCACTACCACCCCCAAATATCCCCAGGTAATCACCACTATGGGACATTAAAGGCAAGTCTAATAAATGAATATTCATGTGCGTCATCATTTTTTTCTTCTTCTTTGCCAATCTTTGAATGTATTTATGTCTGCTTTTTCTGTTTTTAAATGTATATTACAATAACAGGTATATAGTTTTACAAGTCAAATAATAGTAAAAGGCTCATTACAAAGTATACCAATTTCCTTCTTTACCCCTCCTTAGTCTTCAAAATCCTTCTCCCGAAAAAGAAACCCTTTAGCATCTCTTCTGCTATTTGCACATTTCCATATTTCATATTAATAGGTATTATATTACTGCAATTTTTTAATTAAACAAAATGAGGCATTATCTGTTGACTTCTTCTTATAGTAAATGAGAACTGTCATACCGGCACTTCCACTACTTCTCTTTCTTATCCTAATATATTTATATTAACAATTTTGGTTAAACAAATACACTAAATGCCTATGCAAATGATATTCAAAATTAGTATTATAGGATACTGTGATTATGGGGGGCTTCTCTTCATTTTTTTGTGATGTTAATAATCATCTTGGTTTTTATGTTTTTCTCTTTCTTTTTAAGCCTCTCGTCTGAAGTCATGATCTCTCCTGTCTTTCTTGTTCTGGCTTTGGTTCTGGATTATGGTGTCTCACCCTTATGATTGCCAAATCCGGTGGAATCTTCCATTCCTGATCCTTCGTGGATGTACTTTCCTTGTAACTTTCTCCTTCCTTGGTTTGCATGATATCACTTTGTTACCTTTCTGACCACTCCTTTAGTTTGATGAGTGAGTTCTCTACTTGCCCTCTTTTTTTTTTTTTTTGAGACAGAGTTTCGCTGTTGTTATCCAGGCTGGAGTGCAGTGGCGCAATCTCAGCTCACTGCAACCTCCGCCTCCTGGGTTCAAGTGATTCTCCTGAGTAGCTGGGATTATAGGCACCCACCACCACGCACGGCTAATTTTTTTGTATTTTTAGTAGAGATGGGGTTTCACCATGTTGGCCAGACTGGTCTTGAACTCCTGACCTCAGGTGATCCACCTGCCTCTGCCTCCCAAAGTGCTAGGATTACAGGTGTGAGCCACAACGCCCAGCCTACTTGCCCTCTTCTTAAGTGTTGTGTTCTTTAAGATTCTATCCTCAGCCTTATTCTTGCCCAACAGTCTCTTTAGGCAATATCTGCCATGACCCTCAATGACTCTCATTATCTATTCCTCCAGTGTGGAACTCTTCTAAGCTCCAGGCCCAGCTATGTCACTGGCCATTGAACATGCAGATGGGGAGCATGAAACAAATTGGTCATTGCCCCCTCCCCTCTCTCTTCGGGGGACATCTGCATATGAACTGGGCAGAGGCATTCAGTATCTGCCCTACCTACAGTTTCATCCCCTGTCTACCCCCTACAACAGACAGATGCTTCACCTCCCTGCCCTTCTGCAGTTCCCTTCATGCCCCTGCAAACACACACACACACACACACACAGAGGAGGCACACACCCACTTGACCAACTTTTTCCATCTTTAATGCCAGTACTACAGCTCTTCATTTTTATTGGCAAGAACACCAAAAGCTTTCTCTCCCCACATCGTCTCCCCAGTAGGCTAAAGTGAAGGGACAGGATGTTGAACCAACTGTGGGATTCCAGAAGAAGCAAAGTATCACTCATTATTGTGTTTCATTTTTACATATTAGTAACTATTTTAATAGACCATCTTTTTCAAAACATGTTAATACCTGACATGCTTATAGAATGACCACTTGAAACAAGTAGTACACATTCAGACTGTTTCTTCTGCATTGTTACTTTCAGATTTAAAACACCAATGGGATTGTAATATGATTTTCATTACTTTCAGATTTAAAAGTACACATGTGGGATTGTAATGTGAATTTACAGACAGAGATAATGTACCTTGTCCAAACAGGAAAAAAAAAAGCACAACTGAATTTTCTGTCTTCTTTTATCACTATAGATAATTAGGACCATGAGTCTGAGTTCACATTCCTAAAAGTATCCACGTTCCAGAGGAGCCCCTACTCCTCAGCCACTTCTCATATACAGATCAGAATGTTCTAGGAGGAGACAGCAAGATCTCACACTGGTTGCATTTCTCTTAGCTACACTTTCCGGCACAAGCATTTATTGAGTCAGGGCAATTGCCATATGCCAGGCAGTATATTAAACACTGGTGATACAAAATGAGAAAATGCCACCCTCTCCCCACAGTTCACGGTAAAAGTAAAGAGGCGGGCAGCTGTCTCTTGGAGTCTTGCTTCTCGAAGTGTGCTGTACAGACGGTCAACATCAGCATCACCTGGGAGCTTACTGGAAATGCAGAATCTTGGTCCAAGATGGATCAGCATTTTTATCCAGGATTTTGCATTTCTAACAAGCTCTGATGCCGGTGCTGTCAGTCCATGGACTGCGCTGACTAGCATGGTGTTACAGTCCTTTCCTCAAGCTGTCCCGCCATCAAAGGAGTGGAAGATTGAGGTTGTGTTTTCTGTGCCTTCAGATACACAGCCTAATGTAGATACGATAGATGTGCCTTTTATAATATAACCTGCTGCAGGCTGCAGTTTAATCCATCTGTCAGCATTCAAAGCATCTGGGATAGAATGTGTAAACACTAACTGATGATAATAAGATAGCCAAGAAGTTAGGCTGGGCGCGGTGGCTCACGCCTGTAATCCCAGCACTTTGAGAGGCCAAGGCGGGCAGGTCACGAGGTCAGGAGTTCAAGACCAGCCTGGCCAACATAGTGAAACCCCGTCTCTACTAAAAATATAAAAATTAGCCAGGCATGGTGGTGCACACCTGTAGTCCCAGCTGCTTGGGAGATTGAGGCAGGAGAATCACTTGAGCCCGGGAAGCGGAGGTTGTGGTGAGCCGAGATCGCACCACTGCACTCCAGCCTGGGCAATAGAGCAAGACTCCATCTCAAAAAAAAAAAAAAAAAAGTGGTGAGCCAACTTGAGGTAGTTGGAAAAAGAGACACTTACTAGATACTTCGCATGCACATGTATTAGCAGTTTGTCATTTAGTAATTAGGAGGGGCTGAGGAATTCTTTAAGCAGAGTTAGAAAGGTTATTATAGCAGACCAGTTTGAAGTTAATGAGGCCTAAACTAAGGTAGGAGAAGCTGTATTTAGGATTGTTTTCAACGTTGTTTTCAATGTTGTTCTATTTAGGACAACAGCTATTTCACTGGCCATTGAACATGCACATGGGGAGCATGAAAGAAAATGTTGAAAACCAAAACAAATCAACATTAGGAATGTTGAAAATCAAATTAGTAGTTGTGGCAGAAGTGCAAGAGAATCTAGGTTGATGCTCAGGTTATTGGCTCTGGGAACTGTGTGGATAGGCTCACCTAGAGATTCTAGGAAGAAGGGCGATTTGAGATCTATGTTTCACCTTGGATAGATGGAGAGGGATGTCGGTATGACCTGTCTGGTAGGTATTGAGGTGCACAGTCCTGGAGCTCCAGAGGGGAATCTGGCTGGAGTTGCATAGACACTAGTGAAGCCTCCAGTCACTCAGAGAGAATGTTGCAGGTGAGAAGAGCCAAGCACCGAACATGGGGCTCTTTGAATGAAAGAACCCTCTCCGGAAGCTTTTGAAGGGACATCCAGAGAGGTAGTCAGCATGAGATCCTAGAGAGTGCTTCAAGATTGAATTTTATTTTGTTTTTCAAAAGCTTAAAGGTGATACTCTTAACAAATTTCACAAGGTTTTCATTGTCATTGTCTTTGATGATGGTGAGGTAGCTCTTTGTTTTTGTTATTGTTTGTTGGTTTCTAGCTTACCAGTTTCTCCTGTGCATTTTTAAGGTTCTTAAAATTCTAGTCAGGGCAGTGATTAATGGGATGACTGATCGAAGTGGAGATGTCACAACTGGCCTCAAAGGAAAGCTGCAGGAGTTATTTGGCAGAGTGACTTCAAGAGTGACAAATGATGGAGAAATCTGGAGGCTGTATGCTCAAGTATATGGAAATGGGCAGAGTGAAAAGCCTGATGAAAATGAAAAGGCAAGTCCTTCGTTCCTCCTGAGTCCTTACCTTTCATTTGAACATGTCTGTAGCAGATCTACTTTTTTGATGGGTGGAGGAAGAGTTTAAGAATCTGAAAGATAAGATTAGTATGCCTGAGTTCAGTTCTGATTCAGAGTCTTTAACCTACATACTTTGAATTGTGGGCTGTAACATTCATCTTTTTATTTTCCACGAGGTTTTCTTACATGGTTCTCTGTTTCCTCCTAAAGGGCCTCCTGAAATGGCCACCCCTACTAAATCTGCAGCAAAGAGTTGGCTTTTGTTATTTACTCTACACCCCGTTCTGCAGGCACGTTGCTAAAGACTACAGTCGATGGGTACAAGGACAGAAGGAGTGTTTAGATCTGAGGTGGGGACTAGGAAAGGAAAAGAGAAAAAGGAACAAGATAAGGATATTGAAAGAGAACTTTTAAGTCAAAACATATACTTTTACAAAGATTACCCTGCCCTTTCTCACAAGTGTGATAGAACACAAGTTCCACTCAAGTTATGCCTTTAGCTTCTTATCTTAGAACTTAAAGGAGCCTGCAGAGTTTCCAAGGTTGGAATAATTGTTTTATGTTTCTTTTCAAAACACCCACAACAAATCAAGTGTACTCCTTGCGTGGGTTTGGAATTAGCCACGGCACAGCTAATCTGTGGGATTCTTAGCCATTCTCTCCTCCCTCAGTCCACACAGCTGGCTTCCACTGTGGCCTTGTCAGCCCAGAGAATGCGTATCACCTGCACACATGCACACTCCTACTTTCATGTCCTTCCATTTCTCCTTGAATTATGGACTTTCTTGCATATATGGAATTAAGAGTACCCAGAATTCTCTGATCTGTGACTTCTCCCTCAAGGATTTGAAAGAGAGTGCTTTAAACATCTGTGAGATTACCTATATCTACCAGCAAGTTCATTGTTTTAACCAAGTTCATGCCTCATTCTCCAAACAGGGTTTTTAAACTGATGGCTACAAATGCTGAGAAAATCTGTACATTTACAGATTTCCAAACCTGGCCTTTATATTTTTCTGGTTACAGGGAAGTGTCTCAATCCAGGTACATCCATTTGATTTCTTGCCATGGTTTCTTGCCGCTGGGTGTGCATTTCTACCCCTTCTTTGATGAGAGTATTAGACGCTGTGCTGTACAACGCAGATGCTGCTTTTTCAGATTGGAATTAGTTCCATATGACTTCCAGGAAACAGAGTTTGAAATGTGAATTCTACTTGTTATACTGAATGTTGTTCTTTCTCTTTCCTCAGGCCTTCCAGTGCCTCTCAAAGGCATACAAGTGTGACACCCAGTCCAATTGTTGGGAGAAAGATATTACATCATTTAAGGAAGTTGTTCAAAGAGCCTTAGGACTTGCACATGGTATTTGATGTAACATTTGATATCCATGGAATGTTTTGACTTATTTTCTACTAAAAAAAAAAGAGTGTTGGTCAAAAGTTAAGTTCCATTATAAATAATATCAAATTATTTCATTATATTGACATTGTTTTTTTAATTCAGCAAATATTCATAGACCACCTACTATGTAATAGGCATTTTGGAATAATAAGAAGAAATAGGATGGAGGCTTATATTCTGCTGGAATAAGTAACAGAAATTAGAAACTTTTTTACAGATGTGAAACACCTTTACAACTTTGTATAACCTTCATTCCCCACTGAGTCTCTTTGTGTTGATTATGTAGCATTAAGGAAATCTGTTAACTTTAACTTGACTCACACATAGATCTCTGGAGTACATAGCAATATGCAAAGAGCTATAGCATATACAAAAGAAATATAAAATATAAGCCTTACCTTTGGGTAGAGAATATTGTTTGAGGAGAGGTTTAACCTTACATACAAAATTATATGGCTGTTGGGTAAATATAGTCCAAATAAGTATTGCTTTCAATTATTACTTTTTAAAAATGTCAGTTAAATTTGGTAATGCATTTTTATATTTATATTTGAATATGGGTGCGTGATGCAGTCCCAATAAAATAATGATGCCCCCAATGTTAAAAACTGAATTACAAGGACCTTAAACCAATCCGAAAGTTCTCCTCCTACTTCCCTGCCCAACTAATCTCCTTGCTGCCACTAATGATTATAACAAATAGGGAGCAAACAGGGAAGAATGCAAAGGGCAGAGCTTTAGAATCAGGGAGACCTAGGCTCCAGGACCGGCTCTACCACATGCTTGCTAGTTGACCTTGGGTAAATAATTTAACTTCTCTGAGCCTTACTTTCCTCATCCGTAAAATGGGATAATATCTACCCATAAAGAATAAATGAAAACATTCAAACACTTAGCAGTATTTCACACGTGGTGTAGATGTTGATACCCTACCCTCTCACCACCACCCTGTTCCTTCCAAGATAGAGGACTTGAGCTGTAGATGATAAGGGACTCAAAACTAAAAAGAGAAAAATTAAGAACAAGGATAAAGTTTGGCTTGCTTATAAAGAAGTCACAGAACTTTCAAACAATTTAGAAATAAGCTTGGTAGTTGAAAATTCTACTTTTGACCTTTGATATGTTTGACCTAAAGGATATAAATATCTAATTTCCTGGGTCACCTAGCTTTTGGCAGAGAAGGTAGAAGTACTGAGCTCTATATAGCTGATAGGCAATGTAGAAAAGTTTGGAATAACTGCTAATAGAGCGTAGAAGGATGTTTTGGGGGTGGTTAGAATTCATGTGGGTGGGCTTAGATGGGATCCAGTCCTTATGCTTTTGGTCGTTGTGGATATAGTATGATATTTGGGGAAACCCACACTGATATATTAGGTACATAATTAGCAGGGTGGGATTTACTTTGAAAAATTTATCTTATCTACTTCAACTTGCCAACTCTAAGCATTTATATGAACTGCTGGTCTGTAACAGTCAAAGCCACGATATTTTCTGTACTCACCCAGTAATGGTATTAAACCTGTCAAAGAGAAATATGCAGGTTAAAGAGATACTCTAGGAAAAAATCTTTATTTTGCATCTTAAAGTTGGGTTTAAACTATTATTGGCATCATTTTCTTCATCAGGGCAATACTTGGAGAAAAACAAGTGTCCATTCTTTTAAGTTCTCCTTTGACATCATTGAATTATGTGTTCATGCTCCTACAGCATTTTAAGCATATTTGAGTGGGTGCCCAGCTTTAGTTTCTAATGATATTTTAGATTTACAAAGATAAATCTTAACCGTTTCCTTGTTAACTTTTGTACATCAGTGCTCAAAGAATAAGCTGGGTTTCTCTGTGTGTGAGTCTCTTCAAAACATTGTTCTTCCACCCCACCCAATTATAAAAAGGAAATACAGTCAAGCATCCCATAGCAACATTTTGGTCACCAGTGGACCCACATATATGACAGTGGCCCCATAATATTATAAAACCATATTTTTGCTGCACCTTCCCAATGTTTAGATAGACAGATACTTACCATTGTGTTCTGATTGCCTGCAGTGTTCAGTACAGTCACATGTTGTACAGGATTGTAGCCTAGGAGTAGTAGGCTATATACCATGTAGCCTAAGCACATAGTAGGCTATACCACCTAGGTTTGTGTAAGTATACCCTATGATGTTCTCACAACAACAAAATCGCCTAACCACATATTTCTTACACTGTATCCCCATCATTAAGTGATGCATGACTGCATAACATTTTAAAAAATCTCCACGTGGTTTACTCCTTGGGTTGCTATCATTAAGGTAGCCATGCACTTCAGAAAGCTTGATAAGATATTGCAATCTTGATATAGTATTTGAGGCCTCCCTATAACAGTGTCATCATTGTGTGCTCATTTGTATTGTCTGGAAGGTATACATTTATAGTTTCTGCTATTTTATTTTCTGGGAAAGGGTGGGCTAAAGTGTTCTAGCTCTTTGCCATCCGAGAGTTTTTAAAGTAAGAGTTAATACATTTTAACTGCAGTCTATAGAGGAGGCGCTGCTGCTTCAGATTTTCTGATGATTTGAAACAGCAAGTTATTTCTCTCCCTCTGGCAGTCTCTCTCTGTCTCAATCTATAATGCCTTTTGGAAATGGGATTGAGTAGGAAAACTAATAGAGTATATCTGTCTTTTTGCTTTACTTTTGTTTGTGTCAGAATAAAAATAAGGGATTAAAAAAAGAAATACAGCAGTTTCTGATCTGAACTGCTAGGTACTAAACAGCTCAAATACCGCTGGCATGGTGGTTACAACTTTCCTCTACTAAGAAAAACAGACTAATAATCCTCACTATCTCTGGACTAACTCTGCTTTTTGAAAATGGGCTTAACATTGCTAATTACTATGCATCCTTTTGCCTTTTAATGAGAAATGTCAAAGTCTAATTATTATTCCTCATTATTACTCTAAAATAGGAATGTCAAACCTAGTTCTTGCTGGCCTTGGAAGATATTATTAATTAATGACAGAACTCTGTTTTGCCAGGCATAGTCAGCCTCTACCAATTGATTAGTGTTTGCATGCAAAAATAAATCTTTTGGGCTGGGTATGGTGTCTCATGCCTGTAATTGGGAGGCCGAGATGGGTGGATCACTTGAGCCCAGGAGTTCAAGATCAGCCAGAGCAACATAGTGAGACCCCATCTCTACCAAAAAATTTTAAAAAATAAAACATTAGCTGGTTGTGGTGGCATGCACCTGTGGTCCAGCTACTTGAGAGACTGAGGTAGGAGAATCACTTGAATCCTGGAGGTTGAGGCTGCAATGAGCCATGGTTGTGTCGCTGCACTCCAGCCTGGGTGACAGAGTGAGACCTTGTCTCAAAAAAAAAAAAAAAAAAGATTTTCTATCCTTGGTCTACAATCTGGAGTATGAAGTAGACTTTAATCCTTGTGCTGTTTAGTGTCGTGTTAAAATAGTATCTGGTTATTGGTCTGTTTAAATTTGGTGAGCATAATTTAGGGAACAAAACCAAGAAGTCAGTGGGGAAATATTGGGCATTATGTTTGTACAAAGCTCTTCACTTGTTCTCATAAAGCATTAATAGCCAGGCCTTCTACCAGGAAGGAGGATGCCTTCTTCATAATTTCAGGTTTTGGTCAAATGGGTTCCACAGAATGCTGCGAGCAGAGTTGTGAGCCATTCCCTGCTGATGCCAAGCCTTGCTCAGGAACTCAAGAACCTGGTTGTGGTCACGTTCTCTAAATGAAGACACATAGGTTGTTGTCAGTGCTTCCTGAATGGTACTTCAAACCCTGATTATGAAAATGCAGTAAGAATTGAGCCATACAGATCTGGCACGTCACTTCCTTGGGCTTGTGTCATCAGCAGTTGTGAAGTCCCCATTGGGGACTTGGTAGCATGGAAAGCCACACAAAGATGTGCTGCAGCTGTTTTTGTCTGTGTGGGTACTTTGTTTTCAGTAATATTTTGTCTCCTCGCCTAATTTTATTTGTCTATGCACATGTGTGCGTGTGTGTGCTCAAATGCATGCATGTATAGGTGTTTAGGGTCTCTTCTCAGTGATCCATAACTCACCAAAAATCACCTGTTTTTCTCAAAATTCCCTGGAGCTGTAAATGATCATTCTTAAAGGAGGATAGAGAAAGGCCGCGTTCTGTGGCTCACACCTGTAATCTCAGTGCTTTGGGAGGCTGCAGCAGGAGGCTCGCCTGAGGCCAGTAGTTCAAGGCTGTGTGCCACACCTCCAGCCTGAGTGACAGGGTGAGGCGCTGTATCTTTAAAAAAAAAAAAAAAGAAGAAGAAGAAGGATAAAGGGAAAAGCTATGTACACAATTTTTCTTTTTCAAAAATAAAAACTTTCCAGGTAGAAGTGTTTCTAAAGTCTGTTACTATAAAATTCTAATTAAATAATTGGCTTTTGTCCCTGTGAATTATTATTAACACTTTTTAATGGATATTTCTCTCCATATTTATCTTCCAGTGGCCATAAAATGCAGTAAAAACAAATCCAGTCCCCAAGAAGCTGTACAAATGCTTTCCTCTGTTCGACTCAATTTACGGGGCTTGTTATCTAAAGCAAAGGTGAGAGTGACATGTGAATTAATTGGAATTGTCATATAGAAAAAGGTCATTAACATCAGCTTATTGCTGTTAAATCTAATTTTACATCAGTGATAATTTTAGGCCTATGTTATATTTTACATAGCAGCCTCCTCATGGTTGATTGTGTTAGTGAGGATACTATTGGCTCAATGGCTACACCACTCTAAATGTGTGTGACTTGAGTCTTTGAAATTGGCCAGGTGCAGTGGCTCATGCCTGTAACCCCAGCACTTTGGGAGGCCATTGTGGGCAGATCATTTGAGGTCGGGAGTTTGAGACCAGCCTGGCCAACATGGTGAAACCCCGTCTCTACTAAAAAATACAGAAATCAGCTGGGTGTGGTGGTGGGTGCCTGTAATCTCAGCCACTCGGGAGGCTGAGGCAGGAGAATCGCTCAAACCCGGGAGGCAGAGGTTGCAGTGAGCCGAAATTGCACCATTGCACTTCAGCCTGGGTGACAAAGTGAGATACCATCTCCAAAAAAAAAAAAAAAGTCTTTGAAATTAATGTTCACAATTCAGCCCTTAATGCTTTCCTTAAATTAAATTAAAACAATGATCTTGTATTTATTGTCATTTTCCCCCAAAGTGTGGCATATATGCCACTGGTAAACTTCTGGTTCAAATATATATTCGTTTCAGTACATATTAGAAAAAAGTAGACTAGCTCATCAAGCCTATAATTTCATGAATATTATTGCTTATTTTGTATTTCAAGTAGCAATGTAATGTTTCCTTTTAAAAAGACTCAAGTAAAAAAAAATTGACTTAGATAAAAATATTAGATAGGTGGTATATGGATTTGAGCAAAATTGTTAAGGTAGATGGCGATTGAGGTTTGACAACTGAAATATGCCATTAGTTCACAACAACTAACTTATGGACCAGTGCTGGGCCGGAGATGCCTAAGAATCACTCAGGGAGTTTTATTGAAAACTGGATTGATTCTTGGGCTCTATCTGTGACTAATGTAGATTCAGGTCTGGGATGGACCTAGGAGATCTGTTGAATTTCCTGTGTGATTTTACTGTGCAGCCAGATTTGGATTATACCTCTGGAAGCAAAATTTGGACAAATATAACTTCTAGCACAATTTACCACTTACTTTTCTAGCCTTTACTTGCTTTCACTATTGCATATTGGATTGCAAAGTAATTTTGACTTACTTCTGAGAGTAAGTCTCTGGTACACAGGCCACTTCTGAATACCTTTTTACTCTGTAACTGCCTTACCAGAGTTTTTTTTCTTCTTATTAATAGTTCGATCTTTTCAGATCAAGGCATCATTTTTGCCTCTTTAATTAACTTACTCACTTTTTCTATTTATCTGCATGACCCAGGAGAGCTATATTTCCTTCTAGCTTGGCAGCACTTCAGAATTGTGTCTCTCAGAAATCTGTAAGAGCTCCCTCAGAGTCAGAAAGGCAGGGTTTTTTCCTGTGACTTTGCTTCCCAAAGTGGGAGCTTTGTTTCCTACTTTTCGATTGTATCACCAACCCGTCCACACTAGTTTACTTCTTCAGGGTGTGCTGTGGCTTCCTTTTGTCTGTGCAGAGCTTTGTCTTATGAATTACTACTTTATATAAATCTATACTTACATGACTTGAATAGTATTGTCTGTGCAGGTACTGCACACCTTTCCATATTATGGTAGATCCCCAAATAATGAAAATGCGGTCCCAGAACATCATCTGTGTTTAGATTTTTGTTCTCATTAGATGCCAACTGGATTATCCAAAAATGGGGAAAATTACCCCCCAGTGCGTCCTCTGAAGCATGTTTTACATATATTTGGTAGTCTCTGGTTTCATAGATCTTATACCTTTTCTATTTAATGAATTAGGTTTGTCATACTGAAATGCATTCCAAAAAAGTCACTTTTTTAGAATACTTTAAAAAGTGAAAATGAATTAAGATTGAAAATGAATGAGGATAACTATGTTAAATTGCTTGCAGCCTATGTTAAATAGGCTTACTTGAATGAATCTCAGGTCTTTTCTTGCCAGGCCAGGGACTTCATGGAAATAAGCTCCTAGTACCTAGAGACTCACCTAACAAATCATCCAGCCCATGCTCTCCCAGGACAGAGTGACTCCCCTGCCCATTTGCACCCTGTCCTTATACAGGTTTGCTGCCAAGAGTGGCATGAAGGGGCTGTTCATGAGAATGCTGGAGAGCCTGGACACAGAACAGAGTCTCAGCAAATTACTCATTTTTTTTCTAAGCCTCAGTTTCTCTGTGCTTCCTCCTTACCCCACAGGGAAGTGATGCAGATTGATTATGATTTGCAAGCACTGTAATTCTTAGTTTAAAAACACACACACACAAAACTAAAAAAAGCCAAAAAAAACTATGTGAGGCTAGATTATTTTCCTAAAAGGTATCTTCTCTACTGATGACATTGAAGCAGTTCCTACTACATGTTGTTATGAAATGCTGTACAAATCATATAATCAAATCCAATGAAACAGATACTTGGCAAGCTACGTAAATGATATTTCTGAAGAAAACATATACACAGTTGCATGTACACATGTGCTCACGTGTGCACACACACGCATACAATGGGTCATAAAATCCTGAAGCTGATTTTCTTGGGGGCCTGTGTTGGCTCAGCAGGCAGTTCCTGGAGAGGCATTTCCAAATGTTTTCAGCTATGGTAGCATGATTGAAATATGTTGCATTAAACCTCCCAAGGCAATTCCTTTTTCAGGGAGAGGACACAGTTATTGTTATTTTGCTGGACTTTTTTGCTAGGATAATCTTTGTGGTCTCTGAGGCCTAAGCCAAATCAATTTTCAAATAAGTAGCATAGAGGGTATGATTTATATGAATTTGAATATAGAACATATTTGTTTTGCTGCATACGCAATAAATAAACTCGTTTTGTTTGGTTGAATTATGCCTGTTCATCCAAAAACCATCCTATAACATTGAAATGAATAACCAGAATTTAGGCAAATGCTTTGAAGAGCAGAGCTTATTTGAATTTATAAGTTCACGCATGTTGTTTTGATTCACCCTTTAATTGCAGCTTGTACATTTCTAGGCTAGTGAACAGAAAAAAACGCTACCATTGCTATTTTAATTGTATAGTATTATTATGCAAAAGGTTTTTTAACTCCATACTCTGTATCTATTTTATTTTAAAGAAATTTTTATTATTTTAATACTTCTGCTTTGTTTTTTATATTACAGCAACTTTTTACAGATGTGGCCACTGGAGAAATGTCCAGGGAATTAGCTGATGACATAACAGCTATGGACACCTTAGTGCTAGAGCTCCAAGACCTAAGCAACCAGTTTCGAAATCAGTATTGATTCTGCTGGAAGCAGATTCTGGAAAAGGTGTTTTCACCTTCTGGTAAAAGATACATCTGTATATCTGAAATGCAAGATACTGATTTTTAAAATAAATTTGTTTTACGACTTAACATTCTTGGCTTTGTGATGTTCTCAATTTTATATGCTTTCTGAAGTACACTGAATTTTTTAAATTCCCTGTTTCTTTAGGTCTAATTACAGTTGAGTTCAGTATTTTTATAATTCTTGAGTTATTTTGGCACAAAGAGCAAATAAATTCATTTTGTTTTAAATATAGGGTTTATTCTCTTTCAGCCTAACATTAATTGGATCATACTTTGGAAAACCTTAGTCTAAACAGGTGAAAATCACATACTACAAGTTTGTGAAATCATTAGATTGACTGCTTTATTGTTCAAAAGTGATAAAAGAGTGGATTTGGAGGTAGAAACATTTATGGTTCTTGAGATTTTGTGCATGTTTCAGAAAGATACAGACTTGGTGAAACTGGAAATGTGAGCATAGTTTAACTTCTAAATCAAGAAAATGCAAGAAAAAAATGGCATAACCTAAATTTTTACTTAGTTACCAGGAACTAGGCTGTTGCCCCTTCATTATGTATTCTGCCGGCCCCAAAGATGGTTGTTTAATTAGGGTATTATGGGTGAAGACAGCTATTAATGGTGCCATATTACAGAAATGCCAAAGTAAAATGCTTTCAATGTCTGTGGAACCAAATATTGAAGGCAGCAGCTGAGCTTAATAATCTTAGTACAAAAGTCATAGTGAGGAATTCTAAGTCCTGCCTTGCGTTGCTAAATTTTGGGTCCCATGTATAAATCACTTGGCCCTTTTTTCTTTTTCCATGTTGCTATATATAAGATATAAATAATTTCTACTTGTAGCTTCCTTGTGAGTTTCAACTGCCTTTGGAAACTTAATTCATAATCCATTAAATATTCTGACCATTTAAAAACAGTCTTTAAAAAACTCTTTCATTAATGAATTTTGGTTTTGAATGCTTACCAGTGCTCAATGCTCTCATTCCTTAACCACCTGCTTCTTTTCTATTAGCATATTAGCCTTAAAAAAAAAAGTGGGCCTATACCCCAAAGCAGTTTCTCTTATAGCAGAGATAATACCTGTGAGAAAGACCAATACAATGAGTTAACATTAAGGGTCTACTTAAACCTTTTCTAGAAGTCATTGAGGAACAGATGGGTGAATGGATGGGTGGATGCTTGAATGGGTGGATGGAACAAGGTTTTAAGATTAATTTTTATTAGTATCAAGCTATGAACCCTAATAGAAAATGGATAGAAAATAAATACTGAAAGGGACAATCATTCCAGCAATCAAGTAGAAGACTGAAGTAGAACATCGAAGTTGTAGAAGTATTTGGTCTTCAGTTTGCTTTCCTTGGGTTCAAGGTAGAAAGGCATCAGTGATTGTGAGAAGTCACAAACGAAGTCACAGAAGAGCTATCTCCTCGCAGTCGCGTTCTCCAATGCTGTGCTGGACAAAGTCTGTGCCCTCTTTTATCTTGGAGTGATCTCACAAAAGCGAGAGCTATTAGATGTTTTCCTTTCTTTAAAGGCATAGATCTATTAGGTTTTTTTTTTTTTAAATCTTACTTATGTGAGTGTTTAAGATAATTGAAGAAAATGTGTAGGGAGGTAAAGTAGGGAAAGCTTGGGGTTTTCTAATTAAAGCCTCATCTCTCCTACCTAACACTTAATATTTACTTGGTTTTTTCATCTGACAGATGAGTGTGGTGATAATAGCACTTTCCATCAAGTTGTTCCTCTCTCTTAAAACATTTTCACCTAGCCTCAGAGTTAGTGATACAGAAGCTGTATGTACTCTAGCCTGGGTGACAGAGCAAGACCCTGTTTCAAAAAACAAAAAGGAAAAAACCTTAAAACAATGCTGTATTATTTATTATACGATCTTTGGTGCTTGGTGTTGATATATTATGGTTAAATACTTGTGTTTCCAAATGCCTTATGTTCTATAAGTTTCACTTTGGTTTCCTAATATTAACACGTTTGCTTTCAGAATTATTCTTTTGCTTTTTCAATTAGAAAAATAGAGAAGATATGATCCTCTAATCTTACTGCCTTCCCAGATTGTGAATAATAAATATAATAGCTACAAGTTACTGAGTTCTCATTATGTACCAGGCACTTCACATAGCATCATCTTTGACCATCAAAAGAGCCCTGCTAGGTCTGTTCGTGATATCACTAGAAAACTAAGGGTCACAAACTCTAGAAAGAGAAAGAGCCAGGATTTGAAGACTGCTAAAGCCTGCATTGTTTCTGCTTGTGCTGAAGCTTCCAGTTGACCACTGATTTCAATCTTCTCTTTCTAACAATGGGATCTGGAAAGTTTGCCCGGCATCATTTATAAAGTTTTCCAAGAGAAATTCTGTGATGTCTCTGTTAATAATAGCCTGTGGTTTGTTAAGGTGATTTACTCTTGGCCGGGTGTGGTGACTCACGCCTGTAATCCCAGCACTTTGGGAGGCCGAGGAGGGTGAATCACCTGAGGTCAGGAGTTCGAGGCCAGCTGACCAACATGGTGAAACCCTGTCTCTACTAAAAATACAAAAAAAATTAGCCGGGCGTGGTGGCGGGTGCCTGTAATCCCAGCTACTCAGGAGGCTGAGGCAGGAGAATCGCTTGAACCCGGGAGGCAGCGGTTGCAGTGAGCCAAGAATGTGCCACTGCACTCCAGTCTGGGCAACAAGAGCAAAACTCTGTTTCAAAAAATATATATATTATTTACTCTTTTTAAATAAAATTTTAATAAATTCCTTACTAGCTTTTCCCCAGAGGTAGCATAATAAGCACTGTAAATCGGGCCCCTAACTGCAAAAGAGAGAAGGTAGACTTCAGTGGAATACCTAAATGCAAACTCAAGAAGCTTGCAGAGCTGGTACTGAGACTGGAAGGCAGAGCAGTGGCCGTGTGTTGAGAGGTGGGAGCAGGTGGAACTCAGAGCTCAGATTCCCAGAGTGGACGCTGAGGTCCCCATTTACGGGTGGAAGGCTTGGACCCACCTTGGATGGAGCCTTAGCACAGATGAGGACCACAGCCATTGAAAGCATCAACTTGTTTGACTGTGTATCAAGACTATTCTTATGCTGTACTTGTTTCTCTTGGGCATGCCATTAGTGTGGTATTCATAAGCAGAAATGTAAAAAAGAAATGACAAGAAGTATGTGTAGTAAATCCACCTACTTTCTAGATTTAGTTCAAAGATTATGACCTAAGCAGAGGTCTGGTTCGTTTAGGCTTTGTGAACATTTGTCCAAATTATAGTAGGTTTACTAGCTAAAATCCCTGGGTGAGTCTGATGAAAAGTATTTCTTTTTTTCCATTGCTGTTTTTGTAACATCCACATCAATCTAAATTGCTGTTTAGATAAGGTAACTCTACTTTACTGGCCAAGAGTGAGGAATAAAATCTGTTAAGTGGATGCAACACATTTCCTTTCTGCCTGTTCATTCAACAGGCCCTATAGTGAAATGGCAAAGAGCCTTTATTCAAATGGTGGGTGCCATGCTGTGGTAATACAGATGGATTTTTCACAACATGCAGAAGTGCTTATAAATAGATACGTTTCAATCAACAAGTAGCTTATTCAGGCATGTGCTCAAATATAGTAGCTGCATTCATTAGACAGACATTTCCACTAATCCCAAGACTATACTAATAAAAGAGTAATCCCTTATGGGCTAAAGGTGGTGCTGGTTTGCTTTTAACTCTTAGAGTCCTTCACACACCAAGGCCTAATAATAATTGTAGCTGTGTTTGGTTTTCACCAAGTGAACTTAACCCATTTATGCCGGAGGTTGCAATTTTTAAAATGTTTGTAATCAGAGCTTGGTGATGATCTTGAGCAGTAGAATATAAATAACTCTCACACGCTTAGCGTTCCGATAATGGAACACTAAGCATGAATGGGTTAAAAGCTGAGCTTATCTTGGAATTTTTCTATTCTTATTTTTTAAATTGCAGGAGCTTAGTGAAGAAAGAGGTGCTTTTTACTCTAGATATGTAGCTTGCAGCAAAGCCAATTCAAAAATCAATTTGTGTGTGTGTGTCTGTGTATGTTTTCTCAATACTTTATCATAAAGCATTTCTCTCTTTCACCTTGGTTAACAGAAGTGTTCGCTTGAGCACATTGTTTTGTTCTTTGATGTTAGGATAAATAACAAGTTAATGATCAATTTTGAGAGCATTTGCAAGCTCTCACTATAGTGGTTTGCCTTTTTACATGGACTTTTTCCCCTTCAATAGCTCTTTACTTCTCCTGTCTTACTCAGAGCTAGCTGTAATCCGTTTGCTTAGCACAATACCAAAATTTTTCCCTTGCCAGTGATGTCAAATCTGCCTTCCTTTTTCTTATTCTGACTTATAAACTGCAGTGACCTCTGAGTCAACTTCACCATCTCCTGGCCCTGTGCCAACATTGTGATCTGTGAAAAGAGAGTCCTGCCAAGGGCTACGAGGCAGAAAACTGATATTATTAAAGTGGTCTTCTGAACGGTAAGTATCAGCCATTTTCTAATCTTTTGTGATGTTATTGCCAGCAAGGGGGAGGGGGAGGTAAATCATGTTAATGTTAAGGATCCAACCCATGCATTGCTAACCTTTTCCAGATTGGGGGCTCAGATGCACATCAGTGTCTATACGCACACAGAAATTATTGCACAGCGCTATTCACAGACAGACGTGCTTCTTGAAGACTCTATTACTGTGAGTCTCGAAGAAGTTTCTTAATTTCTGAGCCTCAGTTCCCTTATCTGTAGCCTGTTAGTGATCCATATTGTACAGGGGTGCTATATACAAGACAAATTGAGAAGATGCATATAAAGTGCTTTAAAAATAAATGATATAGAAACATGATGCAAGCAAGAGTGTCTTAAAAACTGTTTGATTATTAACACTGACAACCTTTTCTGTGCCCCACTCAGGAGCCTGATGACATTCAGTGCTGCTGGGCCGCAATACCAAAATGTTTATTAGCATTTTCATTCTGTAGCAACCTTTTCCCCATTTCTGGGCGGCAAGTGGTGATAAGGGAAGGGATAAAGAAGAGAACATGATGGATTTTTATGAAGTAAATGAGAAAGAACCAAGTTCCCATCATTAGGATTTCTCAGGTTAGTGCTAAGAAAAGGAAAGAAAAAGAATGATGGGGAGGAACAGGCAAAAGCAAAACAAAAAACTGATGAAACGGGGAAGTGGCTGACTAGGATGAAGTCAGAGAATTAGAAGACCTGGATGAAGTCTCAGCTTTACCACCTCCTAGCTGTGACTACACCTGATCTCCTGAACCTCTCAGCCCCAATTTCCTCAGCTATAAAAATGCAAATACCCACCCTACAGACCAGACTGAATTTATCAGATGATGTATGTGAAGTACTTTGTGAGCAACTGTGTACAATTAGTTATTGTTATGATCAAGAGAAAGGGGCATTGTGGATGGTCTATCAGTTCCCAGGGCCTGGTGGAGTCCCTGGATAGGAGTATGCAGCAACTTGGCTCCAGTTTCTGTAATCCCATGGGGGTCATAACCCTGGGGTTTGCGAAACAATGCTGCAGAATATCTTTCAGTCTTGCCCTTCATCACTCTATTTACTGAATCAATTTGGCCTAGAGGATATCTGGTGCCAGGGTTGATAAAAGCTGTCTTGGTATTTTTACAGCTGTCTGGTTAGAAGACGTGCGTATGCCATAACAGCTCCAGCTCCTTCTCTCTCTCTCTGTCTGTCTCTCACACACACATACAAACACACATACACATGCAAACAGCACTAGAATGTGCTTTACATATGAAGTTGATTCCCCTGATCATTATCAGTAGGACATAGGGTGATTTCTTCAGATAGGTATGCCCTGATTAATGTTCACCCTCCTCCTTTAATAAATTACAGAAGTGTTCCATGTTTATCTACAAAAAATTAGAAAATACAAATAAGCAGGAAGAAAAAAAAAATCATCCAAAATCCCACCCTTGTAGAAGATATAACCCTGTTCACTTTTTTGTATTTCCTTCCAGACTATTTATTATATAAATAAATACACATATATCTGAGAGATACTGGCTTTTTGTTTGTTTTTACTTAATTAAGCTTTTCAGTAAAACACATGGAAGCAGGCCCTTTGTGAACATTTGTGGAGTTGCAGGCCAGAGTAAATATACAGGCCTGCTTACTATATATCTAAATATTTCAAAGTTAAAAATCAAGCAAATAAATGGTTAAGTAAAATTGGTTTTATGCTTTGATTGTGACAAATATTCCTTTATAATGACTTGGAAGGCCATATTTTAATTTGGAGTTCTTAAACATCTCAGAACTCAACCAGAAAGGAGAGCAGAGAGAGTCAGCTCCCTTCCCCTATCCTGCTTTGCAGGGTCCCAGGTACACATGTGCACACGCCGGCTACAGGTCTCAGGCATGTCTTCAGCACCCACAAACAGCTCTGCATGGCTACCACTCAGACTTGGGGGTTCACAGACCAGAGGGCACTCCACCCTCAGGAATATGGGCGCAGAAGAGAGGCACATGCAGCCTCCGGATGCAGGCTTTGGGCCTGTGGGCAGGGAACTCTTGGGGTCCCAGTTACCTGAGCACGGTCTAGAAGATGGGGCTAATACAGGCTCTAGGCATGAGCAAAAAGTGTCTGGAGGAGGGAGAAACAGAAAGTCCCAAAACATAGGCATTCCTTGTCTTGGTTTAAGGGTGGTACTGGTGGGAAAATGGTGTCAGATACAGGAGTTGTTGGGAAGAACACCTGTTCCTCTCTCCTTAATATTCCTTGAAAGAGAGAAAATTTCTGTTCCACAAGGTAGAAAGGAAAAGAATAGGAGCCTGTCTTTACTCCATATTTATTCCAAGGGAGGAGGAGTGATTTAAGGAACTAGACAAATCCAACTCTCTCTCTCTCTCTCTGTGTGTGTGTGTGTGTGTGTGTGTGTGTGTGTGTGTGTCTCTTTCTGTCTCTCTCTCAAGATAGGTAAAACCAAGGTCTGTCAACCTTGACACTGTTGGCATTTGGGCTGGATAATTCTTTGTTGTTGGGGGCTGTCCTGTGAATTTTTATTTTTATTTGTTTATTTATTTATTTATTTACTTATTTTTGAGACAGAGTCTCGTTCTGTTACCTAGGCTAGAGTGCAGTGGCACGATCTCTGCTCACTGTAATCTCTGCCTCCTGGGTTCAAGCGATTCTCCTGCGTCAGCCTCCCAAGTAGCTGGGACTACAGGTGCCCACCACCACGCCCAGCTTATTTTTGTATTTTTAGTAGAGAGGGGTTTCACCATGTTAGCCAAGATGGCCTCAATCTCCTGAACTTGTGATCCGTCTTGGCGGATCACGACACCCCAAGTGTCTCCTGGGAGACAAAATCACCCTCTTTTGAGAACCAGTAGGTTAAATAACAGATTAGGCAGATAAGGAAAGAATTAGTGAAAGGAAGGATAGCTCTAGAGATAATTCAGAACATTCTGCATCAGACAGGGAGAGAAATAAAAGTAGTTAAGAGACACATAGGACAGATTTCCAGAAGAATATATCTAATCAGAATTTCAGGATATGAAAGAGAATTGGGAAGAAGTATTTGAAGAGTTAACAGCTGACAATTCTTCAGAATTGATGAAAATTATTCTCAAATTCAGAATATCCACATAGACTTAAAATCACCTCTCAATTTACACATACACATAGCCTAACGGACTTTTAAAAGGAAAAAATTTTAAATTATACCATTTATAATAGCATGAAAAATTCAGATACTTTGCAATAAATCTTTTTAAAGATTGATAAAGGCACATATATCAGCAGGAAAAAAATTCTCTGGCAGACTATACATTATATGTGTCGAAACATCACTATAGCACATAAATATCTGCATGTTATTATATATCAATTAAAAAATAAAATAACTTTTAAAAAGTCCTAAATTTAAAAATGGTGAGAAATACTATGCGGATGAATTGGTAAACTCAATATAGTAAAGATGTTGTTTCTCCTCAAACTGATCTATATATTCAGTAGCGTCTTAATAAAAATTCTAGTCTACTTTTTTGTGGAAATTAAAAAATATGATTCTAAAACATACAGGTTGAGCATCCCAAATTCTGTATCTAGAAAACCCTATAGTCCTTTCTTCAGCTGATAAACAACTTCAGCAAAGTTTCAGGATACAAAATTAATGTACAAAAATCAGTAACATTCCTATATATCAACAACCAGCCAAGCTGAGAACCAAATCAGAAACACAATCCCATTCACAATTGCCACAAAAAGAATAAAATGCCAAGGAATACAGCTAACCAGTGAGGTGAAAGATCTCTGCAATGAGAATACAAAACACTGCTCAAAGAAACCAAAGATGACATGAACAAATGGAAAAACATCCCATGTTAATGGATAGGAAGTATCAATATCATTAAAAATGGAAATACTGCCCAAAACAATTTACAGATTCAATGCTATTTGTATCAAACTACCAATTACATTCTTCAAAAACTAGAAAAAACTATCTTAAAATTTCATATGGAACCAAAAAAGAGCCCAAATAGCCAAGGCAATCCTAAGCAAAAAGGACAAAGTTGGAGACATCACGTTACCCAACTTCAAACTATACTACAGGGCTACAGGAGCGAAAACAGCATGGTAGTTGTATAAAAAATGACACATAGACCAATGGAACAGAACAGAGAGCCCAGAAATAAGGCCACACACCCACGACCATCTGATCTTCAGCAAAGCTGACAAAAACAAGCAATGGGGAAAGGAATCCCTATTCTATGAATGGTGCTGGGATAACTGGTTAGCCATATGCAGAAGATTGAAACTGGACCCCTTCCTTATACCATATAAAAAAAAATCAACTCAAGTTGGATTAAAGATTTAAAAAACCCTGGAAGACAACCTAGGCTATAGCATCCTGGACATAAGAACGGGAAAAGATTTCATGACAAAGACACCAAAATCAATCACAAGAAAAGCAAAAATGGACAAATGGGACCTAATTAAGAGCGTCTGCACAGCAAAAGAAACTATCAACAGAGTAAAGAGAAAATCTACAAATTGGGAGAAAATTTTTGCAAACTATGCATCTGACAAAGGTCTAATATCCAGCAGCTATAAGGAACTTAAACAGATTTACAAGAGAAAAAAAAAAAAAAAACATTAAAAAGTGAACAAAGGACATGAACAGACCCTTTTCTAAAGAAGACATGCATGCAGCCAACAAGCATATGAAAAGAAGCTCAGTATAACTGATATCAGAGAAATGCAAATCAACATAATGAGATGCCATGTCAAACCCAGAATGGCTGTTATTACAAAGTCAAAAACTCAGATGCTGGTGAGATTGCAGAGTAAAGGAAACACTTATACACTGCTGGTGGCAGTATAAATTCGTTCAATCATTGTGGAAAGCAGTATGGTGATTTTCCTAAAGACAGAAAATCCATTCAACCCAGCAATCTCATTACTAGGTATATACCTAGAGGAATATAAATTGTTCTACCATAAAGACACATGCACGTGAATGTTCATTGCAGCACTATTCAAATATCGAAGATGTGGAATCAACGTAAATGCCCATCAATGACAGATTGGATAAAGAGAATGTGGTACATACACAGCGTGGAATACTGTGCAGCCACAAGAAAGAACGAGATCATATCTTTTGTGGGAACCTGGATGGAGCTGAAGGTCACTATCCTTAGCAAACTAATGCAGGAACAGAAAACCAAATACCATGTGTTCTCACTTATAAGTGGGAGCTAAGTGTGAGAGCTCATAGACACAAAGAAGGGAACAACACACACTAGGGCCTACTTGAGGATAGAGGCTGGAAGGAGGGAGAGGAGCAGAAAAAATAACTATTGGGAACTAGACTTAAGACCTGGGTGATGAAATAATCTGAACAACAACCTCCCCCTCCATGACACAAGTTTACCTATATAACAAACCTGCAAATATCCCCCTGAACCTAAAATAAAAGTTTAAAAATATAAAAACTATAAATCAATAAGAAAAAAAATCCAGTGGGAAAAAACAAGTATTTTGCAAAAGAGGATAATATCCAAAGAAAAATACAAAAGTAGACTCAGTCATCAGAGAAATGCAAATTAAAATAAAGAGATATGACTACATACTCAAAATAATGGCTAACGTTAAAATGACTGCATACCAAGTGTTAGGGTGTGGAGTAGGATTAACTCTTAACAATGCTAATGAGAGCATCACCTGATAGAAACACTCTGGAAAACAGCTGGGCGATATCTGCTAACTTCGAAGATATGCATACCCTATGGCTGAACAGTTTTACTCCTGGGGTGCACACACACCCAAGCACAAATGCAGGCACCAAAACTGTCATACAAGAATGTTTATAGCAGCATTATCTATAATAGTTCCCAAATTGAAACAATCTAAATATCTACCAACAGTAAAATAGATGCATAAATGGTGAGATATTCATGCAATGTGGTCTGCATCAGTGAAAGTGAATGTTCTAGCCACACCACAGCAACAACATAAGTATATCTCTCAAACACTATGTTGAGCAAAGGAAGCCAGATATTAAAAACCTTAAAAATTTAAAAAGTGCATGCTGCATATTTCCACATGTATAATAAGTTGAAAAAGCAGATTAAATTAAACTGTGTTATTTAGTGATGCATGCTTGGTATAAAAACTATAAAGGAAAGCAAGGAAGTGATCACCACCAAAGACAGACTAATGGCTACTCTTGTGGGTACAAATGGGTGATGGATGGATGGTACTAAAGGACTTCGGAGAACTGGCAGTATCATAGTTATTAACCTGGCCCATGGCTAACATGGTTCTTCTGCCAAATCATCAAGTTATACATTTCTGTTTTGTGCATTCTTCCCAAATGTGTGTTGTATTTCACAGTAAAAAGCTTTAAAATATTAGGAAGAGTGCAGTCACCTCTTAATGTGAACCTGAATGTCTGCTTTCTCCTCTGCAAGTTTTTGTACTTTTCTACCTCTTTGTCTTTTCCTTCTTTTTGAGGAGATCTGACCTCTTTCCTCAAGTAATTTTTCTCGCAACTCATATAATTGACTTTTGAAAAATCATACTGCATTTTGAGGTGAAACTTGGCAACACAAACCCAAACTTAACTCCATGTAACTTTAACTCCCCACCCACCCCCACTACCAAACACCTCCTTAAACAAAATATAACAGCATTTTACAACTACAAGGTGGTTTTACCCTAAGGCCAAAATGTGGATAATTTGATATTACACTCTAAATTCTTTATTTCTTTTGTCTAATACAGTTAAGATCCTAAGCTGTCTGGATAAATAGGGGGGTACTAACCTAAGGCAACCCAGGCCAGCATTTAGGCAGTGATTGAGTGTGGTCATCTTGGTGACCAAAGCCAGCTTCTCACATTTCTTCTTGAAAAGCATGGTGCTGACATGTTTAATATCCTATGGCATTTCTTTTGGGCTCTGTAGACTGATGGAAAAGGTCCCTGTTAATGTCTGATGGCCAAGTTGAATAGCACAGCCTTGAGACCCTCCACTTCATAGCTCCAGTTAGGGTGGTGATTTCTCACCAAGTTGTTGTAGAAATACCGCTAGTCATATCCTGGCAGGATCCACACACCACCGGTTATAGGGAGAACACTTATGTGTGCCTGGATGGTTTTGGACAAATAAAGGGGAAATGTCACCCACAACTTCATAGGGAATGATAAATCAAAATCCAGCACACTACAGAAAAGAAAAAGATAAAGCTAAGGTTTGAAGTTTTTCTGGAAGAATTCCAAAAATGCATATTTCAAGGGAATGTCTCAGGGCAACCTTAAATAGACTGGTGACCTATAGATCAAAGACACTGTATTTTATTAGCCGTCTCCTGACCCAGCCAATCTGACTGTCCTTCCCTAACTGTTACATGCATCCAGATAAACCCTCCCCTGTCTGTCTTTACTTTCTGCCTCTGAGAATCACAAATCAACCCTGACAACATTTGGTTTCTCATCTTAAGGAATGTTGCTGGTACATTCTTTATGTGAAAGAGGCAATCCCAGGAAGGGGTATGAACCAGACTGAACAGTATCTTATTTCATCTGCACAGAACAAAAGAGTGTCTTTCGTTTTCCAATGCCTGCATGAGTCTAAGGACTTGAATGAAAGCAGACTGGCTGAACTTAGTCCTAAGGATGGATACACGGTTGGCAGGGAAGAGGGGTTCTCTGGGGTCTGGGGGATAACTTTCCTTCCTCCATGATTGTTCTTATAATGGAGTCCTGTCTTGCTAAGGGGAGCAGTGACTGACAGGGTTATTTATCCTTGACTGCTTCCCCACACTGATTCCACGTTCTTTTTTTTTTTTTTTTTTTTGAGACAGAGTTTCACTCTTGTTGCCCAGGCTGGAGTGCAATGGCGCGATCTTGCTCACTGCAAACGCCACCTCCCAGGTTCGAGCAATTCTCCTGCCTTGGCCTCCCAAGGACCTGGGATTACAGGCATGCACCACCATGCCCAACTAATTTTGTATTTTTAGTAGAGACGGCATTTCACCATGTTGATCCCGAGTTCTATAGGTACAGTTGGGACATAATTATTTTAAAATATTATGAGTGTTTTTCGTAAGTTTACTTTAACCTGAGAATGTTGTGAAGTATCAAAGTGGCAGGCAGCCTGAAAGATGGCCCCCAGTGATCTCTGGCTCCTGGTGTTCTCAGCCTTGTGGAATCTCCATCCCTGGAGTGCCTTGGGTCTATATAAAATATTGACAACATTGAAAGGATGTCATTTCTATGAGTAGGTTACATAAGATAGTGACTTCTATCTTGTGAACAGAAACACTTTCTGGCTGCCTTTGATAAAGCAAGCCACCATTCTGTAGAGGACCATGTGGTCAGGAACTAGGGGTGGCCTTGGGCCACCTGTCCCCATACCCCTGAAGGAAGCAAGGAACTGAGGAAGTCAGATGGCCCAGCAACCCTCAAGGAACTAAATCCTGCCAACAAACACTTGAGCTTGGAGGCAAACCCAGATGGGCCTTCGGATGAGACCCTAGCCCAGGCTGACATCTTGACTGCAGCTCTGTGATAGATGCTGAAGTTAGTCCTGGCCCATCTGTGCCTGGATTCCTGTCCCTCAGAAACCATGAGATAATAAATGTGTGTGGTTCTTAAGTTGCTAACTGTATCTTAGCACTGCATTATAAAGCAGTAGGTAATTAATACAGTATATTTCACTTAATAGTCACTAATTATTACAAAATATATTTCTGGATATATTTTATCATTTCAAAGATAATAGACTAACAAAATAATTAAACCGGATATGCTTTCACTGTATGTCACATTGTGTCAAAGTCAGTCATCTCCTTAGGGAATTATTTGTAAACTAACAGATCATATAAGGGCAGGCATTAAGAAGCCTCTGTAGTCTAAAGTGTCACTCCTCTGAGACCTTCTGGAGTTCTGCATGAAGTACAGACTCTTTGCTGTGACATTCATAATGTGACTCCAAACCACCTTCCCAAGATTCCTTCCCATCACACCACTCCTGACCACCTTTTCCACACTGCAGCCTGCCCTCCCCATCTGTCTTTTCTCCTGCTGTCCTTCTGGTGCTCTCCCTGCTTTTCTCTACCTCATGTCTGCTGTGGAAAGCCCGCCTCCTCAAGACCACCCCTTCATGGGATTTCTTACAGGTCCCACATCCACCTCTAAGCCAGGTACTCTGTCTCTTCCCCCTTACACTCCAACAGCACTTTTGGCCTTGCTTAGGATATTTGCATGCTCTGCCCTTCATCCTGGTTTGCTCTCTGTCTCTTCTCTGATTCAGCCTCTTCTGATTTCCCATGTGAGACCAAAAGCTACATAAGGGCAGAAACTGTCCCTCATTCTTGGTGGCCCTTCCTACAACCTAGAACATCTCCTTTGGCATAGTGAAGAGATGGTGACACAATGTTTACAGAGTTGAATTTCATGAAGGGCAGGTCATGATGTGGTGCAGCATTACCCAGATGGTGTTCACAGAAGTTCTACTAACAAGAGATTCTATGGCGAAAGTAGTGTGAGAAACCAAGTGCGCTCTGTCCCTTTGCTCTGGTTTGGATAATTGTCCCCTCCAAATCTCATGTTGAAATTTGATCCAAATGTTGGAGGTGGAACCTAATGGAAGATGTTTGGGTCATGGCAGTGGATCCCTCATAAATAGATTAATGGCCTCCCTCAGGGGTGAGTGAGTTCTCACTCTGTTGGTTCTCAAGAGAGCTGGTGTTTAGAAAGAGCCTGGTACCTCCCCCTCTCTCTTCTGCTTCCTCTCTCACCATGTGTTCTCTTCACACACAGGCTCCTCTTCACTTTCTTTTTTTCTTTTTTTTTTAAACAGACGGGGTTTCCCTTTGTTGCCCAGGCTGGTCTCAAATTCCTGGGCTCAAGTAATTCACCCACCTTGGCCTCCCAAAGTGCTGGGGTTACTGGAGTGAGCCACCGTGCCTGTCCCCCTTGCTTTCCATCATGAGTAGAAGCAGCCTGAAGTCCTCACCAGATGCATATGCCAGTGCCATGCTTCCTGTACAGCCTGCAGAACTGCAGAGGCAAATAAACTCCTTTTCGTTATAAATCACGCAGCCTCAGGTATTTCTTTATAGCAACACTAAATGGACTAAGACACCCTCCATGAAGAGAAGAGCCGCCCTGGGCATTAGATGATTAAAGTCTCTAAGAAGCCCTGCAGTAAAGAAACAGGCATAGCCCAACATTCAGCTCTGGCTTTCTGTAATGTTGTGATTTGGGCAGAAGGTGTGGAAGCTGCCTACTTACCTCTCTACAGGATCTCTGCCCATGTAGAGCTCATCTCAGAGTGGATGCTGTGTGTTTTGTTTTGTTCTTTTCTTTCAGTAAGACTGTGAGCTTATCACACTTTATACTCATTTCCCTTGTTTAGTCGCAGGTGATTCCAGGGCGATTTCAATTGACGATGCTTTGAACAGATTCTCCTAAAAATACACAAATCCCGCTGTTAGGAGCTAAGCCACTTCTATTGCATTTAGAACCATATTTGATAACTAGTTTGACATGGTGACTCCTGTCCTCAAGGGACTTTTTGCTCAAGAGTGCAGTGACTAAAGAGTTCAGATATTAGATGCCCACTTTTTCACCAGTCTTTGCCAGGTTTAATTCTATTTAATGGGTGTTGAATAAGCCTTTCCCATGTGTCAGGCACTATGCTAGATGCTTAGGGTACAAAATGTAATGATAAACTGTTCCTGCCCTAAAGAATGTCTCTTCTGACTCAGAGCATAACATATTATTTTAACATAATTCTGCGAGTGCTGAAACTCTGTTATCACCTGCACATAAGCAGGAGATGGGGAGGCACCAGTTGAAGGCGCTTAGCGGAGAGGAAAGGGAGAACCTGGGATGAGAGTTAGTTGAAAGATGCAGAAAAGTTACCCTGAGAATAAAGATAGCAGAAAGAAAATCTAATTTAACTTTTTTTTTTTTAAATACACTCTCTGCCAGCAACTCTTTCTGCAAGGTCCTAAGGGTTCTAAGATGAATACGGCCCACTCCCTCCCTTCCAGGACTTTAGCTGAGGTTGGTTGGATCTGAAGTCGGGCAAGACTCATAGGAACGGATTAAGGGAGAGAGAATCCAGAGGCAACGTGAATTCCAAGTATAGGTAATATATCTAATTTTAATTTAAATAATCATGTATTGTCTTTTTTTTTTTTTTTTTTTTAAGAGCTAGCATCATTCCTCTGGGTGTCTTGAGCCTGTAGACTTGATAACTGCGAATTGAAGAATTTCTCTCTGGTCCCTGGTCACCTTTTCCCTGCTGGAAACACTGTCCCTCCCTCATTCTCTTCTTGTGCTTCACCTCCATGAAGGAGGGCATTAAAAGAAAGGAAAAGGAAAAGTGCTTGCCTCCCTGTGTGCTCATGGCAACTCTAATCCTAGGATCTGTTTTGGAGGACTTGCTGTAAAGCAATGGCAGTAGCCATGTCTGGAACCTATGTCCATGGCTGAAAAAGCCATAGGCTCTGCTGTCAGGAGACCCATGTTAGTTAGTTTTGTCTCTGCTATTCATTGATTGTGTGCACCTGGCATGTTAACTAAGGCTCTGTGTGTTTACCTAATCTTCAAGATGGGGTAAAAAGATATTCACAGGGCTGTGTGTGAATTAGTTCTTGTGCACTGAGCACACTGTCCAAAAGACTATTTCACGTGTAATTCCCTTCCTCTTTTTCTTTAAATCGAAAGGACACACTTGGTCTAAGGGTATATTTCAGCTCAGTCATGCTGCCACCAGGACCATGTAAAGCTGGATTTGTCTGTGCTAGTCTGTTTGCACGTAAGCTCTTCCCTTCTCCTCTAAAGTGTAATTGTTATACCTAGTAGTTGGGAAAATTGTGTCATTGTGTTTGTACCTAAAACAGATGACTTAGTAATTTTTTTCCACTCCTTGGATTTATCTTCTCATTTTCTCTGGGTTGCCTTGAGAAAGACAAGGAGCTGGTGTTTATATTGGCGTGAAGGATTGAGAGAGAACATAAAAATGGGTGGGACATATATATGCAGTGATGGATGGAGATGTGAACACTTTTGGCTTAAAAATCAAATTTCCTTTGCTATTATACTCAGGCCAAGGAAGCACCAATTACTTCAGGTCTTTCCTGGAGTAATTAATTCACCTATAATGCCTTCCTCTCCTCCCTTCCTGTTGTCCCTTCCCAGTAGCTTGTTTTTCTTTATTCAAAGAACATATACTGAGGGCTCTTAGGGACACACACTGTACTAGGGGCAGAGCTCCCAGGAAAAGGCAGCAGGGGCAGGAGGAAATTGTGGGGAGAGGTGCACATGTACTCACAGCCCCCATCCTTGTCTGAGTCTGACACATCTGTCCTGGGTGGCTCTTGAGCAGCTCCACAGATGCAGTAATAAGAGAAAGGGGGCAGGAAAGGGCCCTAGGCTCCAAGGATCAAAAGGGGTAACTCAGAGAGGTGGAGTGAGTGGGCACAGGTCCCACAGGATGAACTATGCAGAGAGGACTGGGGGGCAGCAGCAGAACAAGCCTGGCTGGTGGTGATGGGGACAGCCCGGGCCAATGGGGGTGACTCGTGGAAGAGTGGAGAGAAGCCAGCAGGTGCATGGCCGTCGGTGGGGCCTGCTCTCCTGACTCGTCTCTGCAGGTCTCACCCCTTTCATTTTAGCTCCAGATAATGAGTTTCCATCACTTCGTTTAGGAAGGCACCAAATGGGTCGGGCCCTGTTTTGGGACTGGGGATGCAAACACAAGCAGGACCCCGTCACTGCTCCCAGGGAGCCCGCCACGTGGTGCTGCGGTTCCTGTTCAGGGCTGCGTAGCAGAATCACCCCGGGGAGCTTTTAAAACACACACCGTCCGGAGATTCAGATTCAGCAGGACAGGGTGGGACTGCCATTTCCCTATCTGCTGGTGAACCTCGAGCTAATGAAAATAGAAAGAGAAGGATGAGGAGGTCAACACCCCTGTTTTCCAGGCACTGTGCTAAGTGCTTTATATAAGAGGAAGTGAAATATAGGAACAGCGGTGTGCTTCTGCTGGCTCACACCAGCCCAGAGGGGTCAACTCTGTACCTTTCTTCTCAACTTGACATTCAGTGACATCACACTAGCACTTTGAAATGAGCCCTGGTGGGAGTATTACAGCATGGAAATTGACAAATGCTAAACACCGGGGCATTTTTCCCTCTAGAAAGCCAGTTGTTAAACATTTACCAGAACGCCACTGCGTGTGTATGTATGTTTCTTATTTAGTGTAATCTTCAAAATAAGCCCAGATATGATCCATGGACTAACACCTGACAGCTTTGAAATGACTTTTAAATGCGTTGCCCTACTCTCGCAATACCCCATGAGGTATCCTTGTCCCCGTTTTAAAGAAACATTGGCTCCAAGAGGTCACACGGCCAGGAAGGGACAGACCTGACATGAAAGGCCAAGCTTGCCTCCTATCAGCCCTCTTCCTGCTATGGCAGGCCCAGCAGGCAGATTTCTGGTTCTGAGCCAGGGTCCTGGTCACAAGGGCTGGAGGGACTAGGCCTGACCCCATTCTCAGATGTCTGATAACAGGAAGTTTTCCCCAACATTGGGAGGTTTAGCTTAATAAATGAGTTTCCTGTTCTGCTTATTTGCGTACATTGAGTATTCTCATGCTATGTTTGGGCCTACATAGGCAGGCTTCCAGAGGCCTCCAATCCAGGGGCTTACTTTTTCCAGGGGGATGTGCTGTGCCAGGGAAATGTGCCCTTGGCTGCCGTGGAAAGAAGGGAATCTAGAACTTTTTAAAACCCGCCCCTTCAAGGTCTTGGCCAAGGCCATGGGAATTTCCAAATATTTCACTTGTCTCAATTGAGGTAGCAATAAGGACGCTTTGCTAGAACGAGGCTTAGAGATTTATGTCCCCATGGAAAATCCCCAGAAGTGAGGGAAACTCATTCTAAAATGTTGAAAATAGCAGCAAACTGAACCAGCCCTCGCAGATATCGCCTGCTGTGGAAACAGAGTGTCCTGAGGAAGAAGGCAAGACAAAATTTCTAATTTCCAGGGTCTCTTTCCCCATACTTTAGGTTTTGTCAGGACCTACTGGTATCTGTTGGGATAGACAACTGAATGAAAAGCTAGTCACGTCATGGAAAAATCACAGTGAAAGACCTTTTTAAGACAGAATTTTCCTTCATGGTTAAGGGTTTGGGCAGCTGGGGCTATTGCACTCACATGAATGCCCACTCTGATTACCGCACTCAGAATTCTTAGTTTGTCTCTTATACTCGGTCGCCACTACCTGGAATTTCCACAGAGGGTGTCAAAGGTGACCTCCCTTTCCTGTCTGAGGGATGGGCTCCCAGAGGGCACTAGATGGGAATAGTGGTTTGTATTGTTGAGGACCCCAGAGGTTTTAGAACGGAAGGACTCGACGCCCTGGGCTTGCTGATGGGAGGTGGATGATCCCTTACCAAGCTGTGGCCTCACACCGTCCTATGCTCCCGACCACCCCCAGTGCTTGCTTGACTCCAGTGTGGATCTTTCTTTTCTTTTGAATCCTAAACACATGTCCCCTGAAGTGTTTCAGACAGGCGGGATCAGCAGCAACCCTACCAGTGTTTGTGCAGAACCCCCAGAGCTGACACTGGTGACTGTGACACATGACCTGGCACCCCCAGGTGGGTGGGCCCCAGGTGAGTCCACCTGGGCTCCAGCCAAGGAACCTGCCTCCAGAGGTCAGAGGTTGTGATGCACGGTGCCGATGGACTCAGAATTCCAGACTCGGGACACAAGGGAAGATGGAAGGCAACTGTGTAAAACAAAGAGGCAGCAGCAGGAAGGTCCCAGCGAAAGCAGATTCACTGGCCAGAATTCCCAAAAGCCTCTCTGCAGTGTGGTTCCCAGACCAGCAGCATCAACTCACTTGGGGACTTGTTAGAAATGAATCTGCCTGTCAGTGAGAGGCCCAGGGGTTCCTGTGCTTGACGGCACTGCACTAAACAAAGCTGAGCCTTTGCCAACTCCTCTAGGTCTCTACCCACTGGCTAAGACTCGGTCAAGGGCACATTTAGGGCTGGAGTATTATACAGTGAGCAGAAGATATTTGCAACTTAATAGTGTTAAGGAGTAGTGTTAGAAGCGGGGGAACGAAGAATAGTGTTAAGGAGCGGGGGAACGCTGATTTTTTTCTCTGTCTCTCTTGTATATTATATCATAAGAGATCTGGACTCAGAAGAGATTTAAGTTTCAAACCTGGCTTTGTCAGTTAATGCTTGTGGGATCTCAACCAAGTCACCGACTTCTCTGAACATGCTTCCATATTTCTACAAAGGAAACAATAAGTGACTCTGCTGAGTTGAGCACTTGCAAGTACCAAGCAGTAAGTGTTTTACACCTATTTACTCATTTAATCCTCCTGACAACCCGTGTGACACCTCTGATGTTATTACCCCCATTTGACAGGTGAGGACCTGAGGCATGGATGCTAATCAGCTTGCTGGAGATCACACTCATGAGTGGCAGAGTGGGTCTCGAAACCAGGCAGCCTGGCTCTGGAGCCCACACTCCATCCACACACCATGCTGGGACCCCATGGAGTGACCAGCAGACTGGTTGTGTGGGTTAGGTGGAACGGTGCATATAAACCACACAGCCCAGCTCCTGACCCGTGCTGGGCCCTCAGTAAGTTACTACTTTCATTATTATACATGTGTAGATGAAAGTTGGGGGGGTAATAGTGATTTTCCCTAAGATGATGGAATTTTAGGTGCCTTTGCCTTTTCTCACCTGTATATTCCTGAAATCAACGTGTTCTGCTTTTGTCACAAGAAGAGAGGAAATAATTGTCCTTTTTTTTTGAAGCGGAGTTTCACTCTGTCACCCAGGCTGGGGTGCAGTGGCGCAATCTCGGCTCACTGCAACCTCCACTTCCCGGGTTCACGCCATTCTCCTGCCTCAGCGTCCTGAGTAGCTGGGACTACAGGTGCCCGTCACCATGCCTAGCTAATTTTTTGTATTTTTTTTAGTAGAGACGGGGTTTCACGGTGTTAGACCCTTGATATGGTTAGGCCTTGTGTCCCCACCCAAATCTCGTCTTGAATTATAATCCCCATAATTCTCATAATCCCCACATGTCAAAGGAGAGACCAGGTGGAGGTGATTGAATCCTGGGGGTAGCTCCCCCGTGCTGTTCTTGTGATAGTGAGTTCTCACGAGATCTGATGGTTTTATACGTGTTTGTTAGTTCCTCCTGAATTCCTTCTCATTCCTGCCGCCTTCTGAAGAAGGTGCCTTGCTTCCCCTTTGCCTTCTGCCATGATTGTAATTTTCCTGAGGCCTCCCCAGCCATGCTGAACTGTGAGTCAATTAAACCTCTTCCCTTTATAAATTACCCAGTCTTAGGCAGTTCTTTATAGCAGTGTGAAAAGGGACTAATACACCCTTCCTGACTTGCTTATGTGACTTGCTCATGTGACTGGTTCATGTCCAGCACGAGGGAGGAAAGGATAGAAGCCTTTCAGAGCCTGAGCCAAGCTCCTCCTCATGGAAGCGCAGAGGACACTTCATCTCTGAAAAAGCTGCCCACACCCCACCTCCACCCAGCCTTCCAGAAGCCACCGCGAATGACCCTTAGGAGGGGCGGAGTGTGCCCCTTGCTAGCGAGCAGAACCTCTGGGGAGCGGGGATCATCTCTGTGTCTCTGCTTCAACTGCATTTAAGATGAACATTCTTAATGATAAACCTTTTCATGTGTAAAGAAGGGCGTGGAAAAATGGATGTACTGGAGACTCGGGTAATGACTTTCTAAGTGTGGAAAATTTTCCCCCAAAGTGTTTCCAAATATAGAAAACTCACATAGTAAATGATGAGGGCTCATAAACCTTTCTGGCAGCAGTTGCGGGGGTCAGAACGAGGAAGAAGGAATTCCCAGCTCCCAGGGCCCCGCATCTCACACTGTCTTCTGGGCTACTGTGCAACCAATGGTTCCATATCTGTCCCTACCCAGGGGCTCCTTAGATGAATAATTGAAGTGAAATATCAAACGTATTACTGTTCTTTTTTTTTAAATGTCACTGATAAAGCCCCTAAAATAGACTGCATTTCTCCCAGCTCTTCTAAACCAGGAGTGTTTGGGAAGTTGAGAATGTCACTGGTGACATTGTTCCTTTCTCTTGTGTCTCTAAAGGGTTTTGTTGTTTTAGGTTTGTTAATGGTGGTCAAACATATGCCTCAGACATTTTTAACCTCCTGGCAGCCTACTGGACTCAACACACTGAAACCAGCCCTGGTTCTCTGCTGACTGCATTTACCAAGATTGAGGTCCTGTGATTGTCAGGTTGCTGCCAAAGCCAAAGCCCCGCCGCCCTACCTGCCC
>NW_012102743.1:1597059-1635708 GCF_000951045.1 Mandrillus leucophaeus | reverse complement strand
CACCTGCCCCGCCCCGCCCCGCCGCCACAGCCTTCCCTGCGAACCATCTTTAACTTCTTGGAAGCTGTGATTCTCCTCATCCCTATGGGTGGAGGAAGCCATAGGGGTGCAGAAGATCAGGGGGTTGTGGAAACCTACATCATCTTCATGCTCCCCAAACCTTTCTTCCTTGAAGCAAGGAAGGGCCTAGCTCTGTCACAGAAAGGATACTCAAAGACATAACAGAAATGCCCAACCAAATGGAGACAATGAGTGAATGTGGTCACTGGGATCACAGCTGGCCCTAACAAGTCTATTCTAACTATTCTAACTCTGGTGAGCCCCCAAAGAATGAGCGACCCCCTCAGAAGCTCCCAATATATCATTTCAAAAATCTTCAGAGTTCCCAGAGAAACCCTGGACCTTACACAGGTCTCCAGAACAAGGCAGGAGTTCTGGTCCTGTTCAGATAACCTTGTCAGAGCATCAGAGACACGGGCACTGTGCTGGATATGAGCACGTCCCTCTTGACCACCCTCTCCCCTCCTTTTGTGAACAGAGAAAGTAGCTCTCATGTCCAGAGAGGTTACCAAGAAGCCCTGGGCACGTGTTTTGACTCAGAAAGTCATAGAAGAGTAGAGAGAAAGGTCACCATGTTATTTTAAACCCAAACCTGATACTTGGATGTATTCATGGCCTGGCATACAAGAGTTGAGAAATAACTCCCCACTCCACTTGTCACGGCTCAAGGCCTCACCCATGTATCAGTCTGAGGTTTGGGCTCTACGTTTTGAGATAGACTGAAGTACCCAAAGAGATCCCAAGAAGACGGAAAACTGTGATATAAAAAGAAAGGATGAAGATTAAGCCTACGCATTCAAAGTTCTTGTGACCCGTGGACAAAAATAAAAATAAAACCCATGCAGAAGGCTTAAATGTGTTGTGATTCCTAAGCTTGGGAAGAAAAAGCCACAGGATGATAAAATCTCTGTGTTTAAGTAAAAGAAGGAGACTGGTTATCTGAAGAGTGCTGATCTGTTTTCTATTGTCAGCTAATTCAGTGATTTTATTGCCACTCTCCCCTGAGTTTCTATCATAGGCAGTGTAGGCATTGAATCAGAGAATCTTCTAAGGAAAGACTCGGAGAGTTCAGTTCAGGGGAGTGATGCCGAGGGACAGAGTTATCTCCATGGCTCATGCAAACAAGGCTTCTCAGGTATTAGTGGTACTTTTTAAGCCTACCCAGTGACAACACATGGTGGAGAATCAGGGTTCCGTTCTAGAGAGGAAGCTTGAAAGACATGTTGGCTGAGAGAAAAGTAAGGAAATACATCATCTCCAGGTTACTTAATGATATAGTTTGGCTGTGTCCCCACTCTAATCTCATCTTGAATTCCCATGTGTTGTGAGAGGGACCCGGTGGAGGTAATTGAATCATGGGGGCAAATCTTGCCCATGCTGTTCTTGTGATAGTGAATAGGTCTCATGAGGTCTGATGGTTTCATAAAAAGGAGTTTCTCTCTACAAGCTTTCTCTCTTTATCTGCTGCCATCCATGTAAGAAATGACATGCTCCTCCTGGCCTTCTTCCATGATTGTGAGTCCTCTCCAGCCATGTGGCACTATAAGTCCGTTAAACCTCTTTCTTTTGTAAATTGTCCATTCTTGGGTATGTCTTTATCAGCAGCATGAAAACAGACTAATACAGTAAATTTTTGGTACCAGTAGAGTGCGGCACTGCTGAAAAGATACCCCAAAATGTGGAAAGGACTTTGGAACTGGGCAATGGGGAGAGAGGCTGGAACAGTTTGGAGGGCTCAGAAGAAGACAGGAAAATGTGGGAAAGTTTGGAACCTCCTAGAGACTTGTTAAATGGCTTTGACCAAAATGCTGATAACGATATGACATTGAAATCCAGGCTGAGGTGGTCTCAGATGGAGAGGAAGAACTTGTTGCGAACTGGAGCAAAGGTGACTCTTGTTATGTTTTAGCAAAGCAACTGGTGGCATTTTGCCCCTGCCCTAAAGACTTGTGAAACTTTGAACTTGAGAGTATCTGGTGAAATAAATTTCTTTTTTTTTTTCTTTCTTTCTTCTTTTTTTTTTTCTTTTTTTTTTGAGACCAAGTCTTGCTCTGTCGCCAGGCTGGAGTGCCATAGCATGATCTTGGCTCACTGCAACCTCTGGCAGAAGAAATTTCTAAGCAGCAAAGCATTCAAGAGGTGACTTGGGTGCTGTTAAAGGCATTGAGTTTTAAAAGGGAATCAGAGCATAAGTTCAGAAAATTTGCAGCCTGACAATGCGATAGAAAAGAAAATCCCATTTTCTGAGGAGAGATTCATGCTGGCTGCAGAAATTTGCATAAGTAATGAGGAACCGAATGTTAATCCCCAAGACAATGGGGAATGTCTCCAGGGCATGTCAGAGGTCTTCACAGCAGCATCTTCTATCACCGACCCGGAGTCCTAGGAGGAAAAAGTGGGTTTGGAGACTGGGCCCAGTGTCCCCGTGCTGTGTGCAGCCTAAGGACTTGTTGCCCTGTGTCCCAGCTGCTCCAGCTATGGCTGAAAGGGACCAACATAGAGCTTGGCCCATGGCTTCAGAGACTGCAAGCCCCAGCCCTTGGCAGCTTCCATGTGGTGTTGAGCCCGCGAGTGCACAGAAATCAAGAACTGGGGTTTGGGAACCTCCATCTAGATTTCAGAAGATGTATGGAAGTGCCTGGATGCTCAGGCAGAAATTTGCTGCAGGGGTGGGACCCCATGGAGAATCTCTGGTAGGGCAGTGCGGAAGGGAAATGTGGGGTCAGAGTCCCCACACAGAGTCCCTCCTGGGGTTGTAAGAGGGCCACCGTCCTCCAGCCCCCAGAATGGTAGACCCACCAATAACTTGCACCGTTTGCCAGGAAAAGCTGCAGTCACTCGATGCCAGCCCATGAAAGCTGTCAAGGGGGAGGCTGTACCCTGCAAAGTCACAGGGGTGGAGTTGCCCAAGACCATGGGAACCCACCTCTTGCATTGGCATGACCTGGATTTGAAACATGGAGTCAAAAGAGATCATTTTGAAGCTTTAAGATTTGACTGACCCACTGGATTTCAGACTTGCACGGGTACTGTAGCCTCTTTGTTTTGGCCAATTTCTCCCATTTGGAATGGGTGTATTTACCCAATGCCTGTATCCCCATTGTATCTAGGAAGTAACTAACTCATTTTTTATTTTACAGACTAATAGGCAGAAGGGACTTGCCTTCCCTCAGATGAGACTTTGTGGACTTTTGAGTTAATGCTGAAATGAGTTAAGGCTTTGGGGGACTGTTGGGAAGGCATGATTGGTTTTGAAATGTGAGGACATGAGATTTGGGATGGGCCAGGGTCAGAATGATATGGTTTGTCTGTGTCCCCACCCAAATCTCATCTTGAATTCCCACGGGTTGTGGGAGGGACCCAGTGGGAGGTAATTGAATCATGGGGGGAAGTATTTACCAGGTTGTTCTCGTAATAGTGAACAAGTCTTATGACATCTGATGGTTTTATAAAGAGGAGTTCCCCTACACAAGCTCTCTGTCTTTGCCTGCTACCATCCATGTAAGATGTGACTTGCTCTTCCTTGCCTTCCACCATGACTGTGAGTCCTCCCCAGCCATGAGGAAGTGTAAGTCCATTAAACCTCTTTCTTTTGTAAATTGCCCAGTCTTGGCTATGTCTTTATCAGCAGCGTGAAGATGGACTAATACACTTAAATATTGAATAAAGGCTATGAAAGAAAGAGTAGCATTTTCTTGGGGGATCTTAAGGATGATACCTATCTTCCTTGTTTAAGAATCCTCTTGCCTGGGGACAAAGGGCTCCACTTATTTTTAGGTGTCTACAGTGTAATAGAACTCTGAGGACAGAAATCCAACTCTGACTAGCTTTGGCAAAGGGGCAGATGTTTGAGGCTCACGTAACCAATCTCCAAGGGGGTAGGAGTGTGGTTGATCTGGGGACATCTAGAAGTGGGGAGTGGCATGCCACCAGCACTCTGTCTCACCTCTCCCTTTCTCTATGTGTTGGCTTCAGATTTTTGTTTTTATTTTTCACACACTGCTTTTATGTCTCAATCTTGACTATCAAAGAGGAGCTGCATCTCTTTCCTTAGTTGCATGCCAAAACATTCTAGAGAAGTGCTGTGTATTAGTCAGGATTCTCTTAGAGGGACAGAACTAATAGGAAATATATATATGAGTTTAAGCAAGCAAATTAAAAGGGGGGGTTATTAAGTATTAATTTACCCAATCACAAGGTCCCACAATAGGCTCTCTACAAGTTGAGGAGTGAGGAGAGCCATTCCGACTCCCAAAACTGAAGAAATTGGAGTCCGATGTTCAAGGGCAGGAAGCAGCCAGGACAGGAGAAAGATGTAGGCTGGGAGGCTCAGCCCATCTCTCCTTTTCATGTTTTTTGCCTGCTTTATATTCTCTGGAAGCTGGTTAGATTGTGCCCACCAGATTAAGTGTGGATCTGCCTTCCCCAGCCCAATGACTCACATGTTAATCTCCTTTGGCAACACCCACACAGACACACCCAGGATTAATATTTTGTATCCCTCAATCCAATCAAGTTGACACTCAGTATTAACCATCACAGGCTGGGTCAAGTGTGCACCTCTGAGGGCAGGTGGCCAGGGCCCTCACTGGAACCATTGGCTGGAGTGGACAGAGGAGCAGACCCCAGCAAGAAGGACTGAGCAGACACAGCCACAATGTCTAGCATGGCACTGCACAAGATGCCAAATTCTGTGTATGAGGTGGGTCATGGAGCTGGAGGAGAAGAAAAGAAGAGAAATCGATCTTGAGGGTAGGGGTGGAGTAGGGTCACTAGAGGGGTCATCCTGTGGCATAAGCAAATGAATCGAAAGGACATTCAGTTCTGCTTTTGAACAAGGATGCCTCAGGCCATATACATTTCTTGCCAGTTTCCTCTCAAGCTTAACTAATAACTTTTCCTCCTTAAAATCTGTCTGAGCTAGTTGGCAAAGTGAAATAACATTTTCTGTTTATTTGTGCTTGGTATAGCTGGAAAGATTCCTATGAGGTTGCGTGTGTTTGTTTCCCCACCTGCCCCCGTGATTTTGTTTGTAAATCTCTAGTCAACATAAGCCATTTCTTAATAGACTACCTGGGAACCGTGAGATGTAATAGTATTTGTCAGTAGTAGCTACATCTCTCTACGTGGTGGAATCTGCCTTCCAGCTATGAACTCTAGCTGTGAGTGTGATGGAAGCTGATATGGTTTGGCTGTGTCCCCACCCAAATCTCATCTTGAATTGTAGCTCCCGTAATTCCCACGTGTCATGGAAAGGACTTGGTGGGAGGTAATTGAATCATGGGGTGAGTGAGAATACCAGGTGTTCACTGAGGGTCATCGTTGGGGACCAGCTCCCAAAGTCTACCTGGGCAAAATCTACTTACAGACAAAAAGCAAACAGTTTTGGGCATGTAGCTGGCTGCTCCCTGAAACTCCTCCAGTTTTCCATGTTCAGGCTTTGGATCTTGGTAAATACAAAAGTCCTTTGGAGGACTAACACACCAAACTTGTGTCAGTCACTTACATCTTTGTAAAACCAAAGATCTTCAATGATGTGATAAAGGAAGGAGATACATCAAAGCCCTGGGACTCAAGATGGGAATAAAGGAGCTTTACTGAAAGATGTGTGGGGTAGGCTGGATGGCAAAATCAGATTCGAAAACTGACCTCACTCACTTTTATAGTTTCCAGAGTGCCTGGCCTGCTTAGCAATAGCCAAGTGTCTCTCCTCCAGGGCGTCTTTCATGGGAATCTGAGCCCAAGTCCAGTTGTAGCTGCCCAATTGCACAGCTACAATAGCACAATTTTGGACAGGTACCAAAATTGGGAAGGAATGGGTTTGGGGGCATTATTAGAGTCTTCCTAGAGCCACCAAAATCACAAACTAACTGCAGTCTGTTGATAGCCTTTTGATGGACATCAAGATATACTTACTAGAACAAAGGTTCTGTCCTTTTCCTTAAGATCATGCCTCTCTTAGGGACTGGAGAACAATCCTAATTTACAAATCAGTTTTTGGAAACTGCTTTGTAAATATTGACATCATAGTTAGTTTGACCTCAGTAACCCAAAGCTACCAACAATGGCAGAAGAGCCAAAGGGTTCAGCGTGACTGGCCAGTCTGATCATTTTTCTCTTTGATTTCGGAAGGCAATGATTCCTCAAGTGTGCTTGGAATGGCAATTATAAACAAGTCGTTGCTTTCTTCTCATGCGGAGGTCTGCCATCTGAGCCGCATATTTCAAGTCTTACCTGCACCTAGCCTTTGGCACGAAATGTGTCATTTAATCAATTAATGATTTTAAGTGGCTTGCTTTCCTCCATTTTTCTGCATACATTCAGTTACCTAATTCTATTAGCAAAGGCTGTTGATGGGTCTAAGAAAAACGAAGGAAGGCCTTCATCTCTGGCAAAGATTCGTAATTTGTGATGTTGGTAGTTACTGCACCCAAGGTTTCCAACTTAATTGGGAACAGTGGGAAGTAATTTAGTTGTGACTGTTTCTCTAGCTGTTAAGTTAGCTGATTTTCATTCCATTAAGGCTTTAAGGGAAACAATTTCAAACTAATTAGCCAGAACTTCCATTTGGTAGTACGGTAGTTGGTTACAGGTAGGACACGCTGGGTGTTTCACTTGTCCAGGCTTCTTATGGTACACTCTGCAAGGGTGCCCACCCCCAGCTCTGGATACATTTGGCATCTAGGGACAGATCTTCGAAACTGCTGGTGTTTATAATTAAAACCAGAGTCTGTTCGGTGACCAAACACTGAAACTGCTCGAGTTTTGTTTTTCTAGCTGAATTTCCAATGACAAAATATCACAGGCGTTTTGTTTATTGGCTCTTCCCAGGAGAACTGCTGCTAAGATAATATCTAAAGCTTACAACATTGTTTAAAAAGAGAAGTTAGCATTGTAACTTCTCTTTAAAAAAGATAAAGCAAATACTTTCCACTTCATTATTTTATTAAGACTTTAGTGATTTTGAAAATCTGATATTTTTGTCTGCTAACTCTTGTGAACTAACTGTGGTTTTTCTAAGTTTTCCACAGGACTGTTCAAGCGGATGAGGCACCCCCACGTTCTGAGATCTTTACAAGGCACAGAGAATGATCCAGCTCATTTAGTCATCTTCCAAGGCCAGGAATGGGGCTTAGCCCAGTTCTGCAGGAACAAACCTGAGCACCAATGATCCCTGCATCAGGTAGTCAGGTGGTTTTAGCAGCTGTCTTTCCTTCTTGCACAGGTAACTCTAGGCTACGTAGCCCCAAAACAAAACCTTCCTCAGTGGGGTCATGGTAAAAAAAAAAAAAAAAAAAAGAGTCTTGCTCTGTGTCCCAGGCTGGAGTGCAGTGGCACAATCTTGGCTCACTGCAACCTCCGCCTCCTGGATTCAAGCAATTCTCCTGCCTCAGCCTCCTGAGTAGCTGGGATTAGAGGCGCCCACCACCGCACCTGGCTAATTTTTGTATTTTTAGTTGAGATGGGGGTTTCACCATGTTGGCCAGGTTGGTCTCAAACTCCTGACCTCAAGTGATCTGCCCACCTTGGCCTCCCAAAGTGCTGGGATTACAGCCACTGCGCCCGGTACCAGACTGTCCATTTTAAGCTGCAAATTAAGTTTGCCAAATTTGGCCAAAATGAGAGAAATCTGATTGCATTTCTCACCCCTGCACCATCCGCCACTCCCTTTGCAGCTGAGTCTGGTAGGTGCTCCTCCTTCCCTGCCACGGACACGCTCCACTGCTTCTAAATTGCCTGAGTTTTCAGTGGCAGCTTAGATGTTGGCCAGGCTTTAGTGAGTCTAGGAAACAGTCTTCCGTCAGCATGTTTGCCACTGAGGCCTGATGGAAATGTGTGTGACTACACAGCAACAAAACGGATTCCACCAGCCACGTGGGGAAAGCAGCCTCATTACTTCACAGTCACGTCACGTGGTCTCCTTGGGCCAGCAACCTCTCTTCTTAATTCCTGCTTTCATCAGGCCATTCGTCTTAAACTACATGCTTGTCTCATCTCAAAATTCAGCGTTTAGCTTACATACAGTGGAGACCTGAGGATTAACACATCACAGCACTGAGGGAAATGACTTGTTCTCATTCACTCATTATTCAGCAACCATTTATGAATGTCTGTTCAGCCGTTAGATAGTCTAGATTTTCCAAGATAGCTTTGTTTAAGGAAATTTTGAGGCCAGGTGTGGTGACTCACACCTGTAATCCTAGCACTTTGGGAGGCCAAGGTGGGCATATTGCCAGGAGTTCCAGACCAGCCTGGGCAACACGGTGAAACCCTGTCTCTACTAAAATACAAAAAATTAGCCAGGCATGGTGGCACATGCCTGTAATCCCAGCTATTCAGGAGGCTGAGGCACGAGAATCGCTTGGACCCGGGAGGCAGAGGTTGCAGCAATAATCAACCTCAGCTATCAGAGCTGAGATCGCGCCACTACACCCCAGCCTGGGCGACAGAGTGAGACTCTGTCTCCAAAAAATAAAATAAAGAAATTTTGATATTTTACATGAAAGCAATTTATTAACTATGTATTAAATATCGTCTTAATACTTGAGGTGTAGCATCACGATTCTGGGAAAATTCTTATCACAACTGAATGACAGAATCCATAAACAGAGCCAAACTGAGTCTTAAGACAACAAATGCCCTTCCAAAAATGTAATCTTACACCTTCTGTAGGGTAGAAGAGTTCCTGGTGAATAAAAACACAGGTTCCATTTTGTGATATGAAACAGGACTTTGCAAAGCGTTTTCACAGACAGCTCATTTCTAGTTTTTAAGGCTGCCCCTTGTTTGGAGACAACAGCCACTTCTTGCAGAAAGAAGACACATGTGATTATGTTTATATCTCTGAAGTCAGAGGCAGGATGAGGTGGTCTGTAAAATCTGACTTTTTATAGGAAGAATAACTCTTATAAATACATAAAATAGGAAAACAAGGGGAGAGGTTGGATGATGTGCCCCAAGTTTGCGATTTGACTTGCTGTATGTTAGTATCTTTGTTAGGAGCAAAGATGGATAAGCCGTGATTCCTGCTTTAAATGTGTTCACTGTAGCAGGGGACAGGAGGTGTAGATACCAATAGTTCTAATAGGAGTTGATAAGGGACAAGTGTTACGAGGAAGGAAACACGGGCACTGCCAAGAAGGACATTACCTTCTGCCGGAAAGGCCCCTTAGAGGAAGCATTTTAGCCAGTGTTGAAGGACCCAAAAGCTTTGCAACAGCAGAAGTGTGCGGTCAGGTGTTGAAGGCAGACAAAATGTGTAAGTAAAAATCTGCCAAGAATGGTAATGGGGTCCAGGTCGTGGGAGGACAGTACAGTGAGATGAAGAGAGAGTGACAAATTGATCAATACATCTCAGGCTAGTGAGCCTGGACATCAGTTAGCAAGCAGTGGGGGAGGGGTAGACCTGAAAGTTATTCAGGTTGGGAGTCGGGGGCGGGGCAGGATCGGAGATGCTAATACGCAGGTCTCGAGTAGAAGAGGGGGAGACAGGAGATACAGGAAGGACAAGAGGAATGCAGGGGACTGGGAAGGCAGATGAGACCTTCCACAGTGGGCGGGAAATGGTCAGGCCCCCTGTGCAGGAGGAAGAGGACTGTTGATGGAAGCCTGTGGCCACAGAGGCTTCTGACATCTCACAGAGCGTTTGGTGTCGGTCTGGCAAAACACCTGACCAGGAGCAAGGGATGCTGGGTGAGTGCGAGCAGTGCCTCTCAAACTTCAATGTATGCACAAACCACTTGGGGATTTTGTAAAAATGTGGATTCTGCATGTGTAGGTCTGGGTGGGGCCTGAGAGAGTATATACAGTTTCAACAAGCTCCCAGGTGAAGCTCATGCTGCCGGTCCAGGGACGACCCTTTGAGTAGCAAGGAGCCAGGACTACTCACATTTGCTAATTTTAGGCAGTGATTTATAACAGCTGGAAGATCCGTGCGAAAGTGACCCAATTGTGTCTAAGTGTTACTATTTCTTTAAATCTCACTCTAAATGTGGCAGGAAGCTGGCACATGATTAAACTTGCATTTGTTTCTTAGATTCTAATTTGACCCATGGAAACGGTGGTCCTCTCCCCAGGAGGGTGTGTGTGGACAGCCTTTCTGGGTATAGAAGTTGTAAGCAACCCCTCAGGACAATCTGCTTCCCAGTGTATGAGGGAGTGGGAGGATGCCGAAAAGAGGAAAGAGACCCCTCCACCATCCCAGAAGCCTCCCTTCTGTATTAGGGGGGCTATAGGAGCAGCTTCAGGACCCTGCAGAAGTCAAGCTAGGAAGAACACTTGTCCAGAAGTGATGGATCCTCGAGCCCATCCTGACCCAGTGTTTGGAGTCAGTTTGCAGCCTGGAAGAGGCTGGGGATTACCTCGAGGTCATAGTTTATGGTGGGAGGCGGATGACCAAACTGGCAGCAGGAAAGCAGGAATGCCACTTTTGGGGTGGGCTCTCACAGGCTGATGGCCTCTCGAGCTGCTCTTCCCGGCTCCAAAAAGTCCTGCCGGCTTGTTCCCTGTTACTCTACGGGGCCCTTTATTTCTGGGAGACCAGCTGTATCTTCACATCGGCCCTCCTGGAGCAGAGGCCCCTGGCCTTTGTGTGAGTCAAGAGGGCTGGCTTTGAACTTCTCTTGGAGCTGGATAAGGGGTGTGTATGCCCGTGAATGTATGTTGAGTTGTCTACTTATAAATATAGGATAACCGTTTGTCCCTCTTCTTCATCTTAAACCGTATTTCTCTTAGTGATCTATTTGGACCATTTCGGGGTCATCTTGTTTTCCTCTCCTGGGATGGCCATGCCAGGCTGCTTATTTGCATAATTAGGCCCTGGCCCCTTCTAACCTCACCTCTGAAGTCAGATTTTCAGCTGGACCCAGTAAGCCTGGAGGACTGAGCACTGCCCTGGACAGTGAGGCTCAAGGCTCCCGTGCAGAACCCATGCCCAAGCAATCATCAATTGTTCTAATAATTAGAGGTGTGGTGTAACATGTGGGGGTTCTGGACTTGACCAGCAAGGGTTCAAATCCTGGCTCTGCCAAATAGTTACATAGCCTGCTTCTCAAGGACCTGCACTTTGGGGCCAGCCTAACTGGGATCTGTATTCTGAATCCTTGCCTTCTCCTTGTGAGACCTTGGGCAGGTCACACAATCACTCTTGAGCGTAGGTTTCCTCGGCCATAAAGCAGAAATGATGACACTCTGTCCTTCACAGGGTTTTGGTAAGAATTGAGTTATGGAATGGGTGGGAAGCATCTCACACTGTGTGTGGCACAGGGGACGCACCCAATAAATAGTAGCTATTACCATGAAATGATACTTAGTTAATAAGTAAGGAGTTGTAGTTGTGGGTTTTATTAGAAACAAAGTAGGTAAGTCTGCTTCTTAGTTCCCCATCCCTCGGGGAAGCCAGACCACAAGCTCGTAAATGCTTAGCATGGCGTCCACCTGGTGGCCGCATCCCCAAATCTCTCATCAAAAACCTGGAGGAAATGAAAAGGCTTGTAATTTATAAACCAAGGCTTCTCATGGGGGCCAGGGGAGGGGAGGGCAAGCACACACTCGGGGGGTTGGCGGGGGCCTCGCCGGCAGCTCGAAAACAAAGCGGCACTTTGTCCCGGGGCCCGGCTTTGCTTTTTGTCACAATATTTAATTAATTTTGCAATTTCAAATAACATTCAAGAAAAGTGTGAGATATTTACAGCTGCTAAAGAAGGGAACATAGGTTAAAAAGGTTGAGAAATCCTCTATAACCTACGAAACACAGCAAAACCCCCAGGAATGTGACAGGTACAGGGAGGTATCAGGCTCAGCACCTTCTGTCCCCCTCTGCCAAGCGCCCACTTATCCCCAGGGTGGCAGGGGGTGGTGGAGCCCGTGCAGTCCAGCAAGCTGCCTCATTGGAAAAAGCTGGCCCTTCTGTGTTCCAGCCATTTCCTTTTGATTTATAATGCAAATGAGTGAAACTTGAAAAAATGTTCTTTAAAAACCGTTTGAAACATGACGCCTGTTCATCCTTAGGTTTTCATTATTCTTCCCCTTATACCTTAGGACGTGGGGCATACATCCTTTATTCACCCTGAGAAGCCCATTTGCCACCCTGGCTAAATACAACCCCTTCGTGACTCTTTTATTCACACTTTTAATTTTTTTACACCACAGGCTTAATAAAATTTAGAAAGTCAGTAAAAGTGAAAAAAATGTACTTGCAAGAGAGTGCACAAGTATATGGCTTTTTGAATTGTTGCAACGTGAATTTGACCAATCACAAAGCAGAGCATTACCACTGCCACCCCCGGAGGGTGAGCACAGTCCTGGTTTAGAATGGCACATAATCGTTTTGCTTGGTTTTGAGCTTTATGTTGTAAACGGAATCTCATAGGATGTACTGTGCTGTACAGGAGGTATGATGTTAGGGACACATATCATCCATGTTGCTGGGTGTTGTTATAGACCCTTCATTCTTGTTGTATAGTGTCCATGGTGTGGTCTTCCCTTGTTGGAGACGTACCCAGTGAGGTGGGCATGTGTCCCCTGACAGGATCGGTCCCAGGGATTGGCATGTGACCTAGGTCGGCCCATTGGGATTTCCCAGATTGGAAGGGAAATTGGATAGGTATCTCTCTTCCTCATGAGAAAGGGTATATCATAGCAGATTGGAGTCAGGCCATCTGTGTCCAATCTTGGCTGCGTCACTTACTAGGTGAGGGATCTGGTATAAGTTATTACACCTCTCTGTTTCCTGTGTTAATTTCCTCTTCTGTAAAAGGAGATAATAACAGCATCTACTCCATAGGGTGATTTCAAAGATTAAATGAGTGTGTAGAACTGCGCCAGGCACAAATTAAATGCTGATAAGTGGATTTTTATTCCTGGATGGTGAACTGTGAAGGTGTGAGGCTGGGCTGTGGTGGCCACTGAGCTGTTTGCAGTAAGAACATTGATTTCCTTGAGGTTCCCCATGCACACTGTGTCTGTCATGCCTCTAAGCCTTTGCACATGCTCTTCCCTCTGCCCAGCTTATCATCTTCCCTTTTATTCCCACAGAAAATTTCCATTCCTCTTTCCTGTCTCAGCTCAAAGGGATGGACCAGTCCTGCAGGCATCCTTCCCACATTCTCCCAAGCAAATGCTATCCCCATCCCTGCTTTCATTGTTGTGCCACAGCAGTTCTCAAAGTATGGTCTACAAACTCCTTTTAAAATAAAATTTTAAATAAAAATTTAGAAGTTAATAAAAGTAAAAAATATACTGCAGAAAAGTGCACAAGGGTATGGCTTTTTGAATTGTTGCAAAGTGAATTCAACCGATCATGAAGCAGAACATTACCACTACCACCCCTGGCAGGGTGAGCACAACCCTAAGAAGTGATTTGCCTTGTTCACGGTGTTGACGTTTGCATTGATGATGCAAAAGCATTGCTGAACGAATGTAACTGCATTCGCATAAACTGGGCATGGTGGCTCATGCCTGTAATCCCAGCACCTTGGGAGGCCAAGGTGGGTGGATCACCTGAGGTTAGAGTGTCCAGAATTTATTCCTTCCGGTGGGTTCTTGGTCTCGCTGACTTTAAGAATGAAGCCGTGGACCTTCACGGTGAGTGTTACAGCTCTTAAAGATGGTGTGTCCAGAGTTTGCTCCTTCAGATGTTCAGATGTGTCCAGAGTTTCTTCCTGCTGGTGGGTTCGTGGTCTTGCTGACTTCAAGAATGAAGCTGCGGACCTTCGCAGGGAGTGTTACAGCTCTTAAAGGTGGTGCGGACCCAAAGAGTGAGCAGAAGCAAGATTTACTGTGAAGAGGGAAAAAACAAAGCTTCCACAGCATGGAAGGGGACCCTAGTGGGTTTCCGCTGAAATGCTTATTTGGCCCCACCTATGTCCTGCTGATTGGTCCATTTTACAGAGTACTGATTGGTGTGTTTACAGTCCTTTAGCTAGACACAGAGTGCTGATTGGTGGGTTTTTACATAGTGCTGATTAGTGTGTTTACAATCCTTTAGCTAGATACAGAGCGCTGATTGGTGCGTTTTTACAGAGTGCTGATTGGTGCATTTACAATCCTTCAGCTACACAAAAAAGTTCTCCAAGTCTCCACTCGACCCAGGAAGTCCAGCTGGCTTCACCTCTCATTAGGACTTTGAGACCAGCCTGGCCAACATGGCAAAACCCCATCTCTACTGAAAATACAAAACTTAGCCAGGTGCAGTGGTAGGCGTCCATAATCCCAACTACTTAGGAGGCTGAGGCAGGAGAATCACATGAACCCGGGAGGCAGAGGTTGCAGTGAGCTGAGATTGCGTCATTGCACTCCTGCCTAGCCTGGGTGACAGTGTTAAGACACCGTCTCAAAAAAAAAAAAAATCAAGTGGCACCAAACTGTACTACTATTCATTGGACTTTCATCATTATATACTGACCATAAAGAAAGGAAAAAGAAAAGCCAATTTCGTTTAAGAATGATGAGGCAGTAAAAATTGTTAAATTTTGACCCTTGAGTGCGTGTACATGTATTTTTAAATATTCTGTATAATGAAATAGGAAGTATGCATGAAGCACTTCTGCATACTGAAGTAGGATGGCTGTCTCAGGTAAAAACACCCGTGCGAATGAGTTACAAGCTGAATTAGCTGCCTTTTCTGTGAGACACCATTTTTACTTGAAGGAAGAAGTGACAGACTATAGTTATTCAGACTTGGATATCTGGCAGAGATTTCCTCAAAAATGAATAAAGAGAGCCTGTCACATCAAGAAAAATAATTGTCAGTACTTGGTGCCAAAGTTAAAAGTTGAACTTTCAAATACAAATTGAAATTTTGGAAAATATATAAATGCCACCATGAGTTTAAAAGTGTCCCATACTTAAAAACTTTTCTGGTGAGATATATGGAGATATTCATGAATGGGACTGAGCCAGAATCTTATGTTATACTCTTTAAGACAATTAATTAATGAGACAAATAATAATTGTATATATTTATGGGATACAATGTGGTTTTGATATGTACATTTCTACATTGTAGAAAGATTAAATTAACCTAATTAACATAGCCATCACCTCACCTACTTACTCTTTTGTGGTGAGAATGTTTAAAATCTATTCTTTTAGCAATTTTGAAATATGCAATATATCGTTATGGATTATGGTCACCGCGCTGTGCAAGAACAGAACTTATTTGTCCCAACTGAAACTTTGTATCCTTTGGCAAACATCTCCCCTTTCCTCAACCCTGCCCGGCCTCACTGCCTCTGGTAACTGCCATTCTACTTTCTGTTTCTAACAACTTGTTTAGACTCCACAGATAAGTGAGATCATTCAACATTTATCTTTTTGTGCTTGGCTCATTTCGCTTAGCATAATGGTCTCCAGGTTTATCTGTGTTACCATGAACGACAGAATTTCCTCCTTTTTAAGGCCAGATAGTATTTTATCATGTGTATATATCAATTTTCTTTATCCATTTATCTGTTGATAGACAGGTTGCTTTCATATCTTTGCTATTGTGAATGATACTGAAATGAACTTGAGGATGTATATATCTCTTTGACAAACTGATTTCAATTCCTTTGGGTATGTACCCAGAGTGAGTTTGCTGGATCATATGGTAGTTCTATTTTTAGCTTTTTAAGGAAACTCCATACTGTTTTCCAAAATGGCTACACCAGCTGGATGTGGTAGCTCATGCCTGTAACCCCAGCTACTTGTGAGGCTGAGGTGAGAGGATTGCTTGAGGCCAGGAATTTGAATCTAGCCTGTGTAACACAGTGAGACCCCATCTCTAGAAATAGATGGATAGATGGATAAGTAACCAAAATGGCCATACTAATTTATGTTCCTACCAACAGTATACCAGGGTTCCCTTTTCTCTACATCCTGGCCAACACTTACTTTTTTCTTCTTGATAACAGCCATTTAAGCAGGTGTAAGGTAATATTGTGATTTAAATTTGCATTTCCCTGATGATTAGAGATGTTGAGCATTTTTGTTGTTGTTGATCTGTTGGCTATTTGTATATCTTGTATTGAGAAATACCGTTCTGATCCTTTGCCCATTTTTAAGTTGGTTTTTAATTTTTCTTACTATTTACTTGTTTGAGTTCCTTATACATTTTGTGGGGGTTTTGTTTTGTTTTGTTTTTCTTAGCGCCATGGTCTGTGTCACCCAGGCTGGAGTGCAGTGGTGTGATCATAGCTCACTGCAGCCTTGACCTCCTGGGCTCAAGCAATCATCTCATCTCAGCCTTTGTAATAGCTGGGACCACAGGCACATGCCACCACATGCAGCTGATTTTTAAAAAAACTTTTTGTATAGACAGAGTCTTGCTATATTGCCCAGGCTGGTCTTGCACTCTTGACTTCAAGCAATCCTCCTGCCTCAGCCTCCCAAAGTTCTAGGATTACAGGTGTGAGCCACTGGGCCTAACCCCTGAGTTCCTTTTTGGATATTAGCCTCTTATCAGATATATGATTGCAAATATTTTCTCCAAATCCATGGATTGTCTCTTCAGTCTTAATTGTTTCCTTCACTGTGCAGAAGATTTTTTAGTTTGATGCAATCCTGTTTGTCTATTTTTGCTTTTGTTGCCCGTGCTTCTATTGTCATATCCAAGAAATCATTACCTAGTTTTGTCCCACTCTTTGTATATATCTTCCCCCTCCGGGTTTTGGCAGTCCTCCTCCTAATACCAGTGCCATCCAGTATCTTCCTCGCCTCCAGTTACTGTTCTGCACTTCACCCCTCAGACATACTGTGCCACTATGATTGACAGAAGAATTAACCCAGGGAGGAGCTGGGCTGACTTCCGACTTCCAGGATAGCAGCCCCTGGACCTTGGCCTTGGGAGGATGACACCTGCTGTTTGGTCAGCCCCTTTGCTTGGGGGTCCCGGAGGGATTTTAATTCCAGTAGTGGGAGGCTAAAGCCAGCCCAATGGGGAGAGGCTAGTGCCCTGGAAGCTGACAGGAGAAAATGGTAGGGACAGGCTCCCGTTAACAAGCCCTTGTGCTCACATCCCTACTTCTGCCTAGAAGTCCATGCTGGGGCCGGGTGTGGTGGCTCCCCCAGGCGTGGTGGCTCACGCCTGTAATCCCAGCACTTTGGGAGGCCGAGGCAGGCAGATCATGAGGTCAGGAGATCAAGACCATCCTGGCCAATGTGGTGAAACCTTGTCTCTACTAAAAATACAAAAATTATCCGGGTGTGGTGGCACGTGCCTGTAGTCCCAGCTACCTGGGAGGCTGAGACAGGAGAATTGCTTGAACCCAGGAGCTGGAGGTTGCAGTGAGCCAAGATCGCGCTACTGCACTCCAGCCTGGGCGACAGAGCGAGACTCCATCTCAAAACAAAACAAAGAAGTCCATGTTGAGAAGCAGTTGAAGCGGGGAATGTAACTGGTGCATATTCTCTTCCACTTTTTTAGGAGATGGGTCGGGTTATTGTCCAGCATGTCTTTATTTGAAACTGCAAGTAGGAAGGAAACTTCAGAGTCACCAAAATCTCACATATTTAGTCTGTAGGGAAAAAGACTCTCTTAACCTTCAGTAACTATAGAAAAACATTGATAGTAAGTATTTATTGATAACTAACTAATATTACTCCTTGGCAATTATTGTGAAACACCTTTTAAATTCCCTTTTGAAGATTATTCTTCTTAAGACATCAGGATCTCTGATATATTATTCCTTTTTTGTTTTAAACTTTTTGACATGTTATTTTGAAATATAATTTGACACTCAAAAGAAGGTGCGAAAATAGTACAGTGAGTAATTTCCTTTATATTTGTCACCCAACTTTCCCCAGTGATAATGTCTTACATGATCATAGCACATTATCCAAACCAGTAGTCTTTTTTTTTTTTTTTTTTTTTTTGGTGACAGAATCTCGCTCTGTCACCCAGGCTGCAGTGCATGGCACAATCTCAGCTCACTGCAACCTCCACCTCCCAGGTTCAAGCAATTCTCCTGTCTCAGCCTCCCAAGTAGCTGGGACTACAGGCGTGCACCACCACACCCGGCTAATTTTTGTATTTTTAGTAGAGACGAGGTTTCACCATGTTGGCCAGGTTGGTCTAGAACTCCTGGCCTCAAGTGATCCATCTCCCTCCCAAAGTGCTGGGATTACAGGTGTGAGCTACCATGCCCGGCCCATTAGTCTTTAAAATACTGTTTTTCCTTATTTTAGTAAAAGTTATACTTTATATAAAGTATATATGATTAGAATCAATGGAGCCTAGTGTAGTGCCATGTATGTAGCAAATTGTGTGGAATTTAAGGCTGAAGAACTAGAGAGGCCTTCTACAAATATTGACTTGACAGCCCAGGGGCTGTGTGATTTTAGGCGAGGAACGCAACCTCTCTGAGCTTCAGTTTTGTCTGTAAAATACAGTTAGTGACACCCACTTTGTTGAGATGCTGAGCAGGTTAGATATGAAACATATGAAGATCCTGGGATGTCCCAGGTTTCCTGTTCCTTATAGCTGCTAATGGGAATTTCCTAAATTGCTCTTTGCCAGCTCTATTAAAGAACCCCATCGTGTGCAATCCTGCCCTATATAAGGATTGCCTAGAAATGAGTTTTGGAGTCAGACTTTTAATGGCTTTTCAAGAAATCCCTTCTCAGACTGCCAAGGACGAGTTGGTATCAGAAATATGCAGTAATTGTGTTTATTTAGTAATAGTTGGACGTCTACCAGAAGGCTCTGAGCTAAGGCCACTGGGGGCTACCAAAGAAGAGAGGCTAATCCTCCAACCAGAAGGTCCCATTTTGTGCCTTCTCTCAATACCTGGCCAATGTGTGATAGAGTAAATAAGGGAATTTTGAAAGCACCAAATTGAGTACTTAGTAGATGTGTCATACCTATGGACTGATTATGATCCTTATGGTTCATATTTAAATTTGATTTGTTGTAATCTATAAACATCATGATGTCATGATCCCTTTTATAAGGGAAGATCATACATGCTAGAGTACAGCACATCTCTTCTGTACAACATCATGAGTTTTGGAATGGAATAAGTTTTCATGAGTTTTCCTGATTTGTTAGTCTCTCTGGAGCAAATTCTTTAGCCAGTTATCCAAGCAACTATGTGCCTTTATTTGTTTATAAGATATAGTCCATAGCACATACTAATAGTGAAATGATAACATCCAAGAATTTTCAGCCGGCCACAGTGGCTCATGCCTGTAATTCCAGCACTTTGGGAGGCTGCAATGGAAGGATCATTTGACCAGGAGTTTGAAACCAGCCTGGGCAACATAGCAAAACCTCACCTCTACAAAAAATTAAAAAATTAGCTGGGCATCGGAGCACACACCTACAGTCCCAGCTACTTGGGAGACTGAAGCAGGAGGATCACTTGAGCCCAGGAGTTTGAGGCTGTGTCGGCTATGATCATACCACTGCACACTCGCCTAGGTGACAGAGCAAGACCCTGTCTCTAAGAAAAGGGCAGGGGGTGGATTTTTCTGCCAGAAGGGTTGATAAACACTTTTTGTCTTTCTCTAACATTCATGCTGGGCATTATAGGGTTGGTGTCTTCTTTAGCACCTAGTGTCACATCTGTGACAAGCGTATAAGACCTCATGCTGCAGGTCACTGTCCACGTCTCTCCCTCTGCCTCTCTCTCTGTTTCTCAGCCAGAGGAGAGTCCCTGCAAGATGGAGGAAGGTGACATTACCCCGGGGGGACTTAAGTGGCACATGTCACCACTTCCTCACTCAAGGAAAAGTCTGGGGAGCAGAAGCGAGATCTGTTGTCCGTTTTGTAACCCCACAGGGACTTGCACAAATAGAGTTGGTGATTAATTACTGTTGGAGACTGAACAGACTTTTCTGTGACCCCTTAGTAGCAGTGCCAGGATGCGAAGATAGCTCATCAGCCGTGGTGAGCACCACAAATTAGTCATGTTTGGAGGCAGCAGGTTTCTGATGGTTACATCAGAGATCTGGGCTCATTCCTAGAAACATCACTGGGCAATTTTCCTTTTTAAATCAGAATCTATGGTGAACTTATCTAATGGATCAGTTAAAATGTCCTGGTCTGAGTCAGACAAGGCCTGGGTTTAGAGGCTTGTGAAGCCACGTGACCTTAGATAAGTGGCCAAAACACCTAAAGGTACATTTTTCTCATCAGTTAAGTTGGTTGATACCAACGTTACTGCCCTCATAGGCTTGTTTTATGAGTCAGATGAGCTAATACCTGCAAAGTGTTGGGTTCACAACAAATGCTTAATAAATGGTGGCTATTATTAGGGTAACCATATGTTATCCAAACCAAGATACTTTGACAGTTAAGGAGGGCATAAAAATTAAAATGTTAACTTTTCTGAAAGATTTATTTCTTGACCAATACATTGGTTTATATTAGTGCACTTATAAAATAGCTCTATTCAAAAACTATTTTCAAAGATAAAATACTTTCAAAGAAATAAAATAGCAGGAAGTCCTAGCCAGAGTAGTCAGGCAAGAGAAAGGAGTAAAAGGCATCCAAATAGGAAAAGAAGAAGATAAATTATCTTTCTTCACTGACAATATGATTCTATATCTAGAAAACCCTAAAGACTCCACCAAAGGCTCCTAGACCTGATAAATGACTTCAATAATGTTTCAGGATACAACAGTGTACAAAAATCAGCAGCACTTTCTATACACAAATAATGTTCAAGCTGAGAGCTAAATCAAGAACACAATCCCACAAAAAAGATAAAATACCTAGGGATACATCTAACCAAGGAAATGAAAGATCTCTACAAGGAGAACTACAAAACACTGCTGAAAGAAATCAGAGATGACACAAACAAATGGCTAAATATTCCATGCTCGTGGATAGGAAAAATCAATATTGTTAAAATGGCTATACTGCCCAAAGCAATCTACACATTCAATGCTATTCCTATCAAACTACCAACATCACTTTTCACAGAATTAGAAAAAACTATTATAGAATTAATATGGAACCAAAAAAGAACCTAAATAGCCAAGATAATCCTAAGCAAAAAGAACAAAGCCAGAGGTATCACATTACCTGACTTCAAACTATGCTATCAGACTACAAGAACCAAAACAGCATGGTAGTTGTACAAAAACAGACACATAGACCAATGGAACAGATTAGAGAGTCCAGAAATAAAGCTGCACACCTATAACCATCTGATTTTTGACAAAATTGACAAAAATAAGCAATGGGGAAAGGACTTCCTATGTAATAAATGGTACTGGGATAACTAGCTAGCCATATGCAGAAGAATGAAACTGAACCCCAACCTTTCACCATACATAAAAATTAACTTAAAATGGATTGAAAATGTAAATGTAAGACCTCAAACTATAAAAACTTTAGAAGAAAACCCAGGAAATGCCATTCTGGACATTGGCCTTGGCAAAGAATTTATGATTAAGTCCTCAACAACAATTGCAACAAAAACAAAAATTGATAAGAGGAACCTAATTAAATGAAAGAGGTTTTGTGCAGCGAAAGAAACTATCAACAGAGTAAACAGACAACCCACAGAATTGGAGAAAATATTTGCCAACTATACATCCAACAAAGGTCTAATATCCAGAATTTATAATGAATTTAAAGCAAAAAACAACCCCACTAAAAAGTGGGCAAAGGACATGAACGGACACCTCTCAAAAGAAGACAGACAAGTGAACAACAAACATAAAAAAGTTCATCACTAATCATTAGAGAAATGCAAATCAAAACCACAATGAGATACCATCTCACACCATCAGAATGGCTATTATTAAAAAGACAAAAAATAGGGCCGGGTGTGGTGGCTCATGCCCATAATCTCAGCACTTTGGGAGGCCAAGGTGGGTGGATCACCTGAGGTCAGGAGTTCAAGACCAGTCTGGTCAACATGGTGAAACCTTGTCTCTACTAAATATAAAAATTAACCTGGCATGGTGGTGCACACTTGTAATTCCTCAGGAGAATTGCTTGAACCCAGGAGGCAGAGGTTGTAGTGAGCTGAGATTGTGTCATTGTACTCTAGACTGGGTGACAAGAGTGAAACTCCATCTCAAAAAATTAAAATTTAAAATTTAAAAAGTAGACAAAAAATAATAGATACTGACAAGGCTGCTAGGGAAAGAAAATGCTTATACACTGTTGGTGGGAATGTAAGTTAGTTCAGGCACCGTGGAAAGCAGTTTGGAGATTTCTCAAAGAACTAAAAACAGAACTGCCATTCAACCCAGCAATCCCATTACTGGGCATATATCCAAAGGAAAATAAATCATTCCACAAAAAAGACACATACACTCACATGTTAATCACAGCACTATTCACAGTAGCAAAGACATGAATCCATCTATGTGCCCATCAACAGTGGGTGGATAAAGAAAATGTGGTACCTGTATACCATGGAATACTACATAATCACAAAAAAAGAATGAAATCACGTCCTTTGTAGCAACATAGATGAAGCTGGACACCATCATCCTGAGTGAATTAATGCAGGAACAGAAAATCAAATTCTGCATGTTCCCACTTATAAGTTGGAGCTAAATATTGGGTACATTTGGACATAAAGATGGGAAAAATAGACACTGCAGACTTTTAGATGGGAGAGATGGGGAGGGGGCAAGGGCTAAAAAACTACCTATTGGGTACTACACTCACTACATGGGTGACAGGATAATTTGTGTCCCAGACCTCAGTGGCACACAGAATATCCATGTAACAAACCTTCACATGTAACCCTTAATCTACAATAAAAAGTTGAAATTATTATTGTTATTATTTTTTGAGACGGAGTCTTGCTCTATTGCCCAGGCTGGAGTGCAGTGGCGTCATCTTGACTCACTGCAACCTCCACCTCCCAGGTTCAAGTGATTGTCCTTCCTCAGCCTCCCGAGTAGCTGGGACTACAGGCGCTCACCACCATGCCCAGCTAATTTTTGTGTTTTTAGTGGAGACAGGGTTTCACTATGTTGGCCAGGCTGGTCTTGAACTCCTGAGCTCAGGTGATCTTCCTGCCTCTGCCTCCCAGAGTGCTAGGATTACAGGCATGAGCCACCTTGCCTGGCCAAAATTATTTTTTAAAAAGAAAATGGCATATATTTGTGTTCATTAAAGCAAATTTAAATTTTTTTTATGTTATCTGAAAATTTAAAGATTTAAAATCATAACTCGATCCATTTTACATATTTTAATTTCTTGGTCTATCTGTCATGGTATTTTTCTGCAGAGTGTACTTTTTAGTAGTTTTACTATTTCTGACTTTCATAAAATTGTCTGCATTTGGGGCTTAAAAAGTTTGAAATGAATACTTGCATTTGATGCTTATATGTAAACCACAGTATATTTAATTGAAAAATTTACTCTCTCTATAGGAGTGATGTTACCTTGTAAGATGAAAACTATTCTGCTAAATAAAGGCCATTCTCAATTCTAATTTTTAAAAATATTAAATGTGTGACTAATCTAGCTCAAATATTCTCTTAGGTACTTTTGGCCTCTATTCAGAGAGCCTTTCATTGATACAACTTGTCAAATAGGTTGTCGCTATTTGTGATTCTTTTGAATGGCTCACCAAATTTAGGTGGTTCAAAATTGTAAACCTTCTCAATTACATTCTATTCTGGGACAGAATCTAAATCCAAGTAAAAATAGAAGCTCCATCAAAATATTCTTCTCACAGGTTGAGATAGTCCAGTGTACAATTATAGCATTTCCAAATTTGTACTTTTTTAGAGCTCTCATTCACCCCCTCCCCTGCTAGCTTTGAGGGATATATTTCGGTGTCTTCCTTTGCAGAGCTGGCTTGATGGCTTTATAACCACGCAGTTGCGCAGAACCCAGTGCTTAGAAGGACCCCGCAATGGGTTTCATATTCTGCTGCCACCATCTTTAAATTCGTAATTTTATTTATTTATTTAGGAGACAGAGTGTCTCTCTGTCGCCCAGGCTGGAGTACAGAAGCATGATCTCAGCTCACTGCAACCTCCGCCTCCCAGGTACAAGTGATGCTCCTGCCTCAGCCTCCCAAGTAGCTGGGACTACAGGTGCCTACCACAACACCCAGCTAATTTTTGTATTTTTAGTAGAGACAGGGTTTCACCATGTTGGCCAGGCTGGTCTCGAACTCCTAACCTCAAGTGATCCACCCGCCTTGGCCTCCCAAAGGACTGGGATTACAGATGTGAGCCACCACACCAGCCAATTCTTAATTTTTGACCAAGGGATGCTTCAATTTCAGTTTTATTCTAGGTCCTGCCAATTATGTAGCTGATTCTGCCTATTTGTCAATTTGGTTTTCAGTAATTGTAATTCTCTAAAATTTTCAAGCTCAAAAGCTGAAGGTTTAAGAAGAACCCATTTGCTCAATACGTTAGTTCCCATTTAGAAAAAAACAAAAAGTGCAGCTTGCTGCCAGTGCTCACTGAATTTTACATAAACATACTATTTGAGGCTAAAGCAAATCTGACTGATTTTCAATGTGAAAATAAAATATAAAAACTGGTTCTCGGAGTTACTTCTAAACAGAACTAACATCAGAATGAGTTACTTCAAAACAGAACTAACATCAGAATTGCCTATCTCGGAAAAATCAAATTCATCAAACGACTCTTTGGCCAGTAACTGTTCAAGAACGATGTTAACATCAGGCATAGGAGTGCTACATTTTCTAAGATTTGACATTTTCAGTGATGGAGAATTACTACATTTTGTAAATGGAAATACCACTACTAAAATTGGAATGCTGTAACTAAAATGATACCTTTTGTTTAAGGCAAGATATTTCATGGCAGAGTTATCTCAGGGTAAACGCTGCAGCTGCAAAAGCGCTGCCGGCAAGTTTTCTCGGGGCAAACAGGGAAAGGGTTAAAAACTTCCAAATCATTTTGAACAAAATGCAACAAAATTTGGAGCACTGTAGAACATGTAGGGTGATTTGAATAAAGTAGTTTATTATAAAGGCTTTGCTATTTCTAAGTCAATTGGTAGGCAGCAGGGAGAATTTTCTGATCCAGGTGTGTGTGTGTATGTGTGTATGTGTGTGTGTGTGTGTGTGTGTAAATTTGACAATTCAGCTTTCATTTCCATTGGCAGGCCACCACAGCTTGTTTGTACAATGTGCTAATTACACACATTACACACATTCTACTCCAGTCCAAGTACATTTCTGCTCCGCAGGCTCTTGAGTTAGTAAGAATGTTGTTTCCCCCAGGATTCTGGCCACTAAAACTTATTACCTCAACAGCAAACTTTCTCTTCAATGATGAAACTTTGAAACTGGATTTATAATAGCAGTCAGAAAGATGACTGATTTTTTACCTTTGACAGAATGAACTTTCCAGAATTTTAATTTTATTTCATAAATTCCTTATTTAAAAGACTATTATTACAATGGACTGATTTCTCATTGGAAGCAGCTGATGACCCTGATATAAAACTGGTGTCATACCTGTGAGGATGGCTGTAAGAAAAAATTTGAGATAGTGTGTGTTGGTGAGGGTGTGGAGGAAAGGGAACCCTTGTACACTGTTGGTGGGAATATAAATTAGCACAGTCGTTACTGAAAACAGCATGGAGGTTCTGCAAAAAATTAAAAATAGGGCTATCATATGGCCCAGCAATCCCTTTGCCAGGTATTTATCCAACGAGATGAAGCTAGGCCGGGTGCAGTGGCTCACGCCTGTAATCCCAGCACTTTGGGAGGCCAAGGCAGGCGGATCACTGGAGGTCAGAAGTTCGAGACCAGCCTAGCCATCATGGTGAAACCCCTGTCTACTAAAAACACAAAAATTAGCCAGGCATGGTGATGCACGCTTGTAATTCCAGCTACTCAGGAGGCTGAGGCAGGAGAATTGCTTGAACCGAGGAGACGGAGGTTGCAATGAGCTGAGATTGTGCTGCTGGACTTCAGCCTGGGTGAGAGTGAGATTCCGTGAAAAAAACAAACAAACAAACAAAAACCAACGAAACACACAAACAACCAAAGAAATGAAGTCAACACCTCATCAAGATATCTGCTCTCCCTTGTTCGTTGCAGCATTACTCACAATAGCCAAGATATGGAATCAACCCAAATGTCTATCCAATGGAGGAATGGATAAAGAAACTGTGGTATCTATATCTCTCTAAATAGACCAAGACAATGCAATATTATTCGGCTATTAAACAGAAGATCTTTCCATTGATGACAGCATGGATGAGCCAAGAGTGATGGATGCTGAGTGAAATAAAGCAGACGCAGAAAGAAAAATGTGCATGATCTCTTCTATACATGGAATATTTTAAAAGCTCAATACATAGAAACAGAGCATAGATTGACAGTTACTAGAGGTGGAGTGGGCACAGGGGGTGCAGAATGGAGAGCTGTAGATCAAAGGGCACAAAGCTGCAGTTATGTGTTAATAGGATGAATAAATCTAGAGATTGGAAGTACATCATCATGATTGTAGCTAATAATATTATACTACATACTGGAAATTTTCTGAGTAGATTTTACATGTTCTTACCACACACATAAAGAAGGATAACTGTGAGATGATAGACTTATTAATTGGCTTGACTGTAGTAATCACTTCACCATATGTCACTTCAAAGCATTACGTTACATATTTATAACATAAATATATTCAATCAAATTGAAATAAAACTGGTGTCATGTCACTGTTTACACAGTTCTCATTCTGCTAAAGGAGACTCATTTTCAGCCTAACACTTGCTTTTTCAGGCATGCACCAGAAAATTGGGAGTGGAAACTGAGTGAAATTATTTTAGAATAGTTATTGCATCTATGCGAAAAATTAAGCTTCGCAGAATAATATAAAAACACACCTCATGCAGTTGTGTGTGTTATAATAATCTTTGGGCATGATCTACTTAAGATAACTACTGACTTTTGAAGTAAATTCTGACACTTCTTCAGAAAATTCGTGTTTTCTGGTTTTCAGGTGGCCAGTGTTATCATTATGACATCCCAGCAGTGGATGCTACATATCAACAAATATTTTATGCAAGTTACACATTCATCTACAACCTAATATTTTAATTTTTCACTAAAAAATGTACTTTGACCTTTTCAAGCTGATTGATTGCTGCCAGGGGGTTTATTGTAAAAGAAATGTATGTTACCAAACAATACCAAACAATGCAATAAATGATAGATGTATATAAATTGTAAAGTAAGTGACAAAACCACCATACACAAGAACATTCAAACAGTGTCTGTGTTCTGTGATGGGCTGCTCAGCCTCCATTTCCTGCACATATTTCATTTCACCTAAACTATACTTTCTCACATTTCCCACTGACCTTGCTGACATGTGGCCAGGCAGCTTCATGGACCTCCCAGGCTACAGCAGGCGCTAGTGAGAGGTGGCTGGAAGCAGGGTCAGTACATCTCCCAACGCCACTGAGTCCCTGGAAACTTGTAACTGGACACACTATAATTTATCCAGCTGTCTTTAAGAGACTGTGCTAATTGCCACTTATCAGGGAATGGTTGAGAAAAGAGAGAAGGGTATTGCCGGTCATGCTTAGATTTTACCAGGAGTTAAAGTGAGGACTCAGTTTACTGCACAGGTCTCAACACTGTTGTTCAAGACTGGTGGCAACTGAGAATGCCAAGGAGATGGCTGCTAAACCCATTGCAGCTTATCGAATTCCACTGTTATGAATGTTTTTCTAAAAATGAAGCGCCTGATAGACGTCAACTGTCTGGACTGTCTTGAGAAAACCTGGATGTACAGTCACCCCAATTGTGATCCGTTGCTCTGCTTATCCTACAACTTCCTGATGAAACATCATCTTGCACTAATTTTACAAACAACTTCTACGTAATAAAAATGACCTTTCATTTAAATGTAAAGGAAAGGGTGAGGCTGGAGTGAAAAATGAGACAATGTGAAGCTAAAAGACGAATGTCAACTCAATGGGCGCCTTCCGATATCACAGCTAACCTCTCCTGGAAGTCATATCCCAGGGACAGTTTCTGATCATTTTCTTACTGGAGCTATTTTCAGTTGCAGCAGACTGAATTCTCCAGGGGAAGAGGAAAACTGAGTAATTTATCTTACTTTTGCTTCCTAAGTCCAGGGCCTACGTAAGTTTGGGCCTACAGCACTGAAATCCCCTTTGAACTGTGCCCCAAGTGAAGTGTCAGCAAACCGCTGCTTTTTGCTGGTGGGGGAAAGGGGTATGGTAGGTCCAAAGTTATACTGGAGACCAGCTGTATACAAGTTGTGTAAACTTTATTGTCTGAGGACTTCATCACCTGTAAAAAGGCCCTCACAGCATGGGCTGCCAACACATCTGGGTCAGAACAGCTGGGAACAATTTCTAGTTGGAAAAATAACTTATGTGGAAAAGGAGCATAAACTTTCATCATATACTGGCTGGTTGTAAACTAAGGCCATGGCAAGGAGAAATGCGGACGGCTTGTTTTTCTATTTGGTGAGAGTCAGCTATTTCAGGGGTACCTAAGGCACACAGTTCTTAGGTGACAGGACCCTGTCGTAAAATGAGCTGGTCACCTTGTTAGATTTGCTGAGTCCTTCACTAGTGGATTTGAGAAAACAGATGCTAAATGTTTAACAAAATCCACATACAGTTTAGTAAGGCTTTTCTACAGTTACCCAATCTGCACAATATGCCAGTAGGAAAAAGCATTTCAAAGTAAACAAGGATGAATTAACACAGATTAAAATTGTATTTCTTAATATCAAATAATGCCATGTGGACTTAGGTGACCAGATGACTGACTGGAGATGGCCAGACAGGAGAAGATAGCAGAGAGGGTCCTGTCCAGAGACGGAGGAAAACCATATTGTAATTTTGGAATCACTGACTGTTTTAATCATCGGATAGCTTGCTCTTTTCCTGGTGGAGAAAGTAAAAAGCATGAGGCAGCCTCAATCCAGAGTGTCTGAGAAATAGAACTACCCGTGGTACTTGGAAACTTGACCTTGTCAACTCCGAAAGTGCTGCTTGCCCAAAAACCATGATAAATGATTAGTTTTTAAAAAATTTTCACTTGACCTACTATTCAACTATTCTTTATATATTTTATGATTTCTAAAGAATTTTTTATTGTGGTAAAATATACATTTACCATTTTCACCACTTTTAATTGTACAACTCACTGGCATTAAGCACTTTCATGACATTGTTTAACCATCACAGTTATCTATTTCCAGAACTTGATTTCTGATTTTTCGAGCTTCTCCAAGATGCAGTATGTATTCCCAAAGAGAGAATGCATGATTTTGCTGGGATCAATAATCAATTGTTAGTTTGCTTTCTTCTGGTTGGGCATGCAGACTATTACAGAGACCAGCTCTTGTTAGGAATGCCTGTATCTGTCAACATATTGTACTTCACCCTTTTTTGAACTTGGCTTTTATTCTAGGATGATGGTAAACCAGGGAAAAGCAACAAAAATCTATAAATGCTCTAAAAGATTTTCAACAGGACTATATGGCTGGCATGGGAGCTGTGGGGACTTTATTATGTTCGTATTTGGAAAAAGTCGTTTAAGCCCTGCAATGATTAGATGTGACTGTGTGGGTTAATTATGTAGGAGAAGAGAGAGTTTCATTTGAAACTTCTGCAATTCAAATTGTGTATAAATATCATTTAAAATGAAGATCCAAATCATCCTAGAGAAAAACTCACTGGCCATCAGAGAAATGCAAATCAAAACCACAATGAGATACCATCTCGCACATGTTAGAATGGCAATCATTAAAAAGTCAGGAAACAACAGGTGCTGGAGAGGATGTGGAGAAATAGGAATAACTTTTACACTGTTGGTGGGACTGTAAACTAGTTCAAACATTGTGGAAGACTGTGTGACGATTCCTCAATGATCTAGAAAAAGAAATACCATTTGACCCAGCCATCCCATTACTGGCTATATACCCAAAGGATTATAAATCATGCTGCTATAAAGACACATGCACACATATGTTTATTGTGGCACTATCCACAATAGCAAAGACTTGAAACCAACCCAAACATCCATCAGTGATAGACTGGATTAAGAAAATGTGGCACGTATGCACCATGGAATACTATGCAGCCATAAAAAAGGATGAGCTCATGTTCTTTGTAGGGACATGGATGAAACTGGAAACCATCATTCTGAGCAAACTATCGCAAGAACAAAAACAAACACTGCATGTTCTCACTCATAGGTGGGAATTGAACAAAGAGCACTTGGACACAGGGTGGGGAACATCACACACTGGGGCCTGTCATGGGGTGGGGGGAGGGGGAGGGATCGCATTAGGAGAAATGCCTAATGTAAATGACAAGTTAACGGGTACAGCACACCAACATGGCACATGTATACATATGTAACAAACCTGCACATTGTGCACATGTACCCTAGAACTTAAAGTATTAAAAAAAAAATGTGGTAAAGCTTTAGGCTATTCCAGTTACCATTGCAAACATGAAAGAACTCATAGTGGAGGAAAACTATAAATGTAAGAAATATGGGAAAATATTTAATTTTCCCAGTTTTCTTCAACGATATGAAAGCAATCAAACTGGAGAAAGAAAACGTATAACTGTAAGAAACATGATTTGAAAAAGTAAAAGGACTCACACTGAAGAAAAGCCTTATAAGAAATGTGATCAGGCATTAAGTTCTTTGTTTGTTTTTGTTTGTTTGAGACGGAGTCTTTGTTTGTTTTTGTGTTTTTTGAGACGGAGTCTCGCTCTCTCACCCAGTCTGGAGTGCAGTGGTGCAATCTCAGCTCACTGCAACCCTTGCTTCCTGGGTTCAAGCAATTCTCCTGTCTCAGCCTCCTGAGTAGCTGGGACTACAGGTGCCCACCACCACGCCTGGATAATTTTTATATTTTTCGTAAAGATGGAGTTTCACCACATTGGTCAGTCTGGTCTCAAACTTCTGACCTCAGGTAATCCACCCACCTCCCAAAGTGCTGGGATCACAGGCGTGAGCCACCGTGCCTGGCCCATTTAGTTCTTTTAGTTGCATTTGCTGACTTAAAATATCTCATTCTGGAGAGAAGATCTATGAATGTATGAGATGTGGGAATGCCTTTGTTTTTCCCATATCCTTTCATAGACGCATGATCATGCACACGAGATGGACCCTATAAACAGGAGGATCACACCTGACTGGATCCCGAGTAGTGTGGAAAATATAGAAAAGTCGTCAATTTTAACAATTACTTTCAAAGTCATGTGAAAACTCCTACTGGAATGAAATCTTGTAAATGTAAGTAATCTTGTAAATGTAAATGTAAGAAAGCCTGTTGCAAATTCATTATTGTATAATGCTTGAAAAAAATTACAACATGAAATAAATGTTATATGAATTATATATATATTGTGTTTATCAGTGGCTCATTATTAAAGAAGGTCTCTGGACTATAGATTTCCACTGTTTTTGCAATAAAAGATTGAGGTGAAAATTCTGTAGCTAACTTTTAAGTGATAATTGTTTAATTAATCTATTATTAATAGGCCCTTGAAAAATGAGTCTTTGTTAATTGTTGAAATTTTTCTTACTTTATGGGGCAGGTTTTGGATAGCCTCACCCATTGTATATATTCCAATTTTTTTTTCTTTTTTTTTGAAATGGAGTCTTGCTCTGTCACCCAAGCTGGAGGGCAGTGGTGCAATCTCAGCTCACTGCAACCTCCGCCTCCCAGGTTCAATTGATCCTCCTGCCTCAGCCTCCCAAGTAGCTGGGACTACAGGTGTGTGCCACCATGCCCAGCTAATTTTTTTTTTTTCCAGTAGAGATGAGGTTTCGCCATGATGGCCAGGCTGGTCTCAGACTTCTGACCTCGGGTAATCCCTCTGCCTTGGCCTCCCAAAGTGCTGGGATTACAGGTGTGAGTCACCGTGCCTGGCCTATATTCCAACTTTCTATTATTATGGAAAAAACTTATCTTTTTTTATTATAAAAAGGGTATTTTTAATAAAGAGTTGATGTCAATTTGTAAAATAGTAAAAAAATCAAAATAAAATGAAAATCACGTAAAATGACATATCAGAAAATGCGTGTGTTGAACGAAATCAACAAAACACAGACCTTAGTAACGTTAGAATTTTAATCTTCATGAAGCTCAAGATGTTCAGCTCTAACAACTTTGGTGCTTACAGAACATTTATATCTTCTAATTGTCCCATGTGAATATCCCACATAGACTCCCATGAGCCATGACCCAACTCCAAGTGGCAACGAAGGTTTGTTGAAGTCCCATTTGGAGCATTTATGGTCTATTCCTGGCCCCTACTCTTCTATTCTGAAAGCATGGGTGCAAAAGGCTCAGAATTTAAAGGTTTAATTATAAATGTTCGTTAAAGAGAAAAATGGAAAGGGGACTACTGGTTTAATGTAACAATTTATTTTATGAGTCAAATAGTGCTATCATTAATTATATGCGATGCAAATATGGCCAAATATTAGCATTTGTTAAATCATTATGGCTACCATATGGGTATTGTTTTTATTATTCTCTGTACTTTCTGGACCTACCATTACAAAAATGAATAAATGTAATTTATAGAATTGACAAAGCAGAGGACATTTTCCTCCTGGGGTAAGCAAGGAAAATTGCAACATTATATTATTTTTGGAATAATAATAACTGGACTTCCTACTCCTAAGCAGTCTTACCTGCACATCTTTTGAAATAGACTTAATTGCTGCCTAGAGCTCATAGAACGATCTCACAGCACTGCTCCAGGGCACTGAAGCTTACAGTGAAAGCATATTTTCAGCAAGTACTGAAGATTGTCTCCATGTTGGCTGGTTTGAAACTGTGGTGAGTGAATTCAGAAAATAAATTGTGTTGATTCTTTAGAGTTTTGAGGCTTTGAACAAAATAATGAATAACCCTTAGTAATTAACATGCTTGTTTGTTTTTAGATCTTTTGAATGTAATCAAGGAAAGGAATGGAAAGGAAAGAAGTGCCCAGAAGCATTTTGGCACTCACCAAAGCCAGGGGACAATGAATAACACAGTGGGGATAGATGGCTAGGTCCTATTTATGTGTTATTCCTCGACACTAGAAACCATGCTTTAATTCAAAGCATTGTTTTCTCTTCAGGTGTCTCCAGTCAGCATCACATAGCTTTACTCAATGTTTTGATAATGCTAGAGTTATTTCAGCATACCAAGTGTCTTTGAGTAGTGCCTTAAGGAAATAAAGCTAAGAAAAAGAAGAGGGCAGACAGAGGGCATTTGACCACAAAGACTGAGAATTTCATTGGCTTGTAGAAGAATCCTTCTGGGAAATGGAATAGTTTATAGCAGAGATTCCGAGGCACATGTGTTCTTAAGAACAAAGGGGCCTTTGGGATGCTACATCAGTGAGGATGCTTTTAGCTGCAAGTAACCGCAGATCCAACTCAAGATTGGTTAAGCCAAGAGGAGATTTATTATCTTGTGTAACAAACACTTAAGTAGCCGTGCTCTACCCAAGGCACACCAGGCTGCTGGTTCTGCTTCTCTGTGGCTTCTGGATTTGTCCTCTTCTCTTTGTGGGCTTCATCCTGCAGCAGCTCTGAGCATCACATCCATTCACAACAGTCTTGTGGTCTGTTTGGCCCCAGCCTTGTCTGGACATGTGTATGTTCATTAGGGAGTTCTGACTCTTCTCAATGAGTAGGTGCTGGAACCAGCTGCCAGTGAGGAGAGCAGAGGCTGAAAAGACTGAGAGGTACTACAAAAGTAAGAAAGGAATGTATAATTGTGAACAGGTCAACCCCAGCTCTTGAGGAGGACGTACCTACCTTCAGTCACCTTTTTCTGATATCTGGGATAAAACAACCAGCAAATCAAGTGAGAGCAATACTACACTCCACAGATTACTGCTGGCATAACCCCTTAAGAGAAAACAAATCTTAAGTGATCTTAAATGAAAGAGGTTACTGTAAGCAGAGATGCATGTTTTCAAAGTTAAGGCAAGAGCGATAACATTATTGCCTTATTTTGTTTTTGTTTAGTTGGTTGGTTTTATTTTTTCCTTGAGACAAGGTCTCGCTCTGTTGCCCAGGCTAGAGTGCAGTGGAACCATCTTGGCTCACTGCAGCCTTGACTTTCTGGGCTAAAGCAATCGCCCTGCCTCAGCGCCCCAAGTAGCTGGGACCACAGTGGGGTCTTGCCATGTTGCCCAGGCTGGTCTTGAACTCCTGGCCTCAAGCAATCCAAGTGCTGGGATTATAGGTGTGGGCCACTGTGCCCAGCCTTTTTATTTTTATTTCTTAAGAGATGGGGTCTCTCACTCCGTTGCCCAGACTGGAGTGCAGTAGCACAATTATAGATCACTGCAGTCTCCAACTTCTGGAGACTGCAGTCCTCATGGGATCCTCATGGGATTCCCCCACTTCAACCTCCTCAGTAGCTGGTATTACAGGCGCATGCCATCATGCCTTACCTTTATATTTGTTAATATAAGCATCATGACAGCAGGATTTTTTTTTCTTATTCACTACTGGATCTGCAGTGATTAGACCAATGAATAACACACAGTACTTTCTCAACAAATATCTGTCAAATGAATGAGTAATGGTGGGGGCAGTTAAAAATAGTTTTAAAAGACCCGGAAAGAGAGAAAGAGAAAGAGAGAGAGTGTTAGAGAGACCTGGGTTCCAATACCAACTATATCATTTACTAGCTGTAGAATCCTTTTTTTTTTTTTTTTTTTTTTTAAGACAGGGTCTCATCTGTTACCCAGGCTGGAGTGCAGTGGCGTGATCTCAGCTCATTGCAACCTCGACCTCCCAGGCTCAGGTGAGTCTCCCACCTCAGCCTCCCGAGAAGCTGGGACTACAGTCAGGCACCACTATGCTTGGCTAATTTTCTGTATTTATTTATTTATTTTTTTGTAGAGATGGGGTTTTGCCATGTTGCCCAAGCTGATCCTGAACTCCTTGGCTAAAGTGATCGACCTGCCTCAGCCTCCCAAATTGTTGGGATTACAGGCATGAGCCACCATGCCCAGCCTGTAGAATCCTTTTTGTGCCTCAATTTCCCCTTCTATAAAATGTGCATAATAGAAACCTGCTTCATCAAGTTGTTGTGATAATTAAATGAGTCAATACATGTAAAGTGCTTAGAACAGTGCCAGGCCCATAGTAAGCCCTCAGGAATTGTTAACTATTCATTGTCATTATCATTACTACCACTTACTAAGTTTTTGACTTCTATAAGCCTCAGTTTCTTCACTTGTAAAATGGGAATAATAAAATGTACCTCATTTTGAGGATGAAATGAGACATTGTTTATTCTTTCCTCACAACCTCAGGTACAGGATTAGGAACAACTTGGACAAAGGTCACTATAATTCCTTATCTATTCTCAGTGCTTTTTATTTACAAAGTTATTTTTATTCCCATAATATATTTGATTCCCACAAAAACTTACTAAGAGAACAGTTCAACTATATGCCCCTTTTACAGATGGAGAAACTGATGCACGGAGCAGCTGAATGCCTGTTAAGACTCACTTTATAGACAGCTAGTAGAGCCAGAAGTCAACACAGCAGCCATTCGATGCTTCTCATTGCAGATCTTCCACATTCTAACACAATTTTTAAGCAGAGATTTCACAGCTGGAGAGTGACTTTATTGAGCAAATGTACAATATTGGCTCAGAAATGGAGGACTTATAAAGACTATTTCTAGGTGGGATGATGTAGGGGAAAGAGGAAGGAAGTGACCAGGACAGGAAATAACATTTCACAAGAAGTGCTCTTAAGGGAAGAAGGTTAGAATGAGCCATGTGGTACTGGATTAGAGTTAGAGACATCAGAATGAACTCATGAATTTAGTTTAATATAGCTACAGATGGTTGCAAATAGATAGTTGCAGATATGTATCGATTCACGGATTAGTATGTATAGATACATACATTTTATTGCTCTGTCAGCTAAAAGGGCCTAGAAACCACAACACCCCAGTAGTAATGAGCACCTCCAGCACCCAGATCTTGGTTTCTAATACCATTCTCCAGTAAAAGAAACCAGGAATCACTGGAGAAATGGCTGATTCTAGGGCTGCACTAATAACACACAAAAGGAGACTGTAGTGCCAGAAAGTAAGGAGATGCTGGGGAAAAAAAAAGATAGGGGTATGTCAAAGGGATGCAAGAGCCAACTGAAAAGGTTCCGAATGGCCAAAGCTTGAACAATTTGAGCAATAAAGTAAATAATGTAGCACTGGCTGATTACCCAAAGTATAAAATAAATGTTAGTCCACCTAACAGAAATACATGATTGTATAAATAAATAAATGGGGGAGAAGAGATAAATCTCCCTTGCAGAAGAATTCCAAATAATTTATGTAGATACTCCCCCATCAAGGAGGTAAAAGATATTTTTATCCCTTAAGTGGAGGCTGCATATAATGACTTCTTTCCAAAGAGTCCAGGATGGAAAGAAGGGAGAAAAGAGTAATTTTACAGTGGAGAAGTCTGATAAACACTACCTCAATCAGAAGATAAAGTTAATATCAATAGTGATAAGTCAACTTGACAGTAGGTACCCTTCAGGTGATGCCATGAGAATGGTACTTTATCTTGGTGATCTTCCTCCAAAAACGCATAATCCCTACCTCTCCATGAGAAAAACATCAGACAAAGTCAAAGTGAAGAATATTCTACAAAATACCTGACACCTGACCAGTATTTCTCAAAACTATTAAGGTCATCAAAAATAAGGAAATTCTAAGAAATTGTCACAGTCAAGAGGAGCTTAAGTAGACATGACAACTAAATGTAACATTGTATCCTGGATGAGATCCTGGGGCAGAACAGAGATGCTTGGTTAAAACTAAAGAAATTTGAATTAACTAAGGATGTAATTAAGAACCCATCAGTATTTTTTAGTTTTGATAAATATGCCATATGAATGTGAGATGTTAATACGAGAAACCAAGAATGGAATATTCAGCAACTTTCTGTACTGTATTTTCTTTTCTGTAAATCTAAAACTATTCTAACATTTAAAGTTTGTCAAAAATTAATCAGGCTACTAGGACAGCAACAACAACAAAAAAGACATGGAAAACAAAACGCAGATGGGATAATAGAAACCAAACAGCAAGATGATGAATGTATACTCAACGATATAAATATATTCATTGTAAGTGGTTTAAACACTGCAATTAAAAGCTAGCCATTGTCAGAAAATTTTAAAAATACAATATCCAGGCTGGGTGTGGTGGCTCATGCCTGTAATCCCAGCACTTTGGGAGGCCAAGGAGGGCAGAATACTTGAGGTCAGGAGTTTGAGACCAGCCTGGCAAACATGGTGAAACCCCGTCTCTACTAAAAATACAAAAATTAGCTGGGCATGGTAGGACATGCACCTGTAATCTTAGCTACCCAGGAGGCTGAAGCAGGAGAATCTCTTGAACCTGGGAGGTGGAGGCTGCAGTGAGCCAAGATCGCACTATTGCACTCTAGCCTGGGCAACAGAGCAAGACTCCATCTTAAAAAAAAAAAAAAAAAAAAAGCAGTACCCAATATTCAGTGTATGCTGTCTAACAAGAAACCACTTTAAATATAAAGATATAGATAGATTAAAATAAAAGATGGAGACACATATACCAATCAAGCAATAATCAAGAGAAAGCTGGAGTAGATAGAAAGTAGAGTTCATAACAAGGAATATGATCATAGATAAAGGGGGCATTTCATAATAATAAAGGTATTATTTCATTAAGAAGACATAACAATCCTAATGTGTATGTACTTAATAACAGCTTTGAAATATACAAAACAAAAACTGATAGAACAGAAAGGAGAATAGAGTAAGAGTTTTCGTTGATTTCAATACTCTTCTCTCAGTAATGATAGAACAAGTAGAAAAGAGAAAATAATAAAAAATAAGTGAAGATAAAGACTTGAACAAATTCCTCCCCAAAACATCAGAATAAATTACATGTCTTTTACGTAGCATATAGATGGCTGTCACTTTTTAATCCAGTCTAAAAATCTATACTTTTTAATTTCAGTGTTTAATCTCTTACATGTGATTGATGTAATTTCTGATGGTGTGAATTTATGAATCAGGTTGCTTTGTTTTCCATGTGTTCTTTATTTCTTTGTTCCTTCTTGATTGCCTTCTCTTAGATTATTTTCATATTCTTTTTATCTTCTTTATTGCTTCTTACCTTTGTCTCTTTGGTTTTTTTAAAATAATGATGGCTTTAGTGATTTCAATATGCAACCTTAATTTATCATTGTCTACATTGAATAAATATTACAGCACTTCACGGACAGAATAATGACTTAAAACACTATGATTCCATTTACAGCCTTTATCCCTTTGTGCTATTTTGTTATGTGTTTGACTTCTACATATGTTATAAACCCCACAACACTTGCTATTATTTTTATCTAAACACTCAAACATCTTTTCCAAATTAAAAAAATAAAAACTAGTTTTTTATATTTACCCACATATTTACCTTTTTTAGTGCTTTTCATTCCTTCCTGTAGATTCCATCTGAAATCTGGCTTCCATCTGTGATAACTTCCCTTTAGCTGATAAAACCTCTAGAGATTTTAGTGATATAAACATATAAACAAAATGGCCTATTTCTTGTACTTTGGGTCTGTTGGTAACACATTCTCTGAGCTTTTTTTTTTTTTTTT
>NW_012102743.1:1571615-1596657 GCF_000951045.1 Mandrillus leucophaeus | reverse complement strand
AACCCATCTCTACTAAAATACAAAAAAAAAAAAAAAAAATTAACTGGCATGGTGGTGTGTGCCTGTAGTCTCAGCTACACGGGAGGCTGAGGCAGGAGAATTGCCTGAACCCAGGAGTCAGAGGTTGCAGTGTCCGAGACTGTGCCACTGTACTCCAGCCTGGCAACAGAGTGAGACTCTATCTCAAAAAATAAAATAAAAACAAAAAAACCCACTTCAATGATATGATTCCACTATCTTCTGGATTCTATTTTTCAGATGAGAAGTCAGTTGTCATCCATGTCTCTCCTCCCACATTCCAAACCCCCTCTTCCTCCCAAATATAAAGTGTATTTTTTTCTTTGATTTTTTTTTTTTTTTTTTTTTGGAGACAGGGCCTTAGTTCTGTCCCAGGTTAGAATGCAGTGAGTTTTGTTTTTGCCACAACTCACTGCAGCCTTGACCTCCCAGGCTCAAGTAATCCTCTTACCTCAGTCTCCTGAGTAGCTAAGACCACACACCACTATGCCTGGCTAATTTTTTATTTTTTGTAGAGACAAGGTATCACTGTGTTGCCCAGGCTGGTCTCAAACTCCTGGACACAAGCAATCTGCTCACCTTACCCTCCCAAAATGCTGGGATTATATACCTTTCAATATTTATTTTATCCAATTTTCTTTGTCCTTGCTTTCTGGGACTCCAATTCTATGTATATTAGACTATTTGATATTGTCCCCCTAAATTAATATTTTTATTTTTAATCTTTTTCTTCTCTGTGCCTCTGTTAATTTCTATTCACTTGTCTTTAAATTTTCCAATCACTTTTTCCCTGTGTCCTGTATTCTTAGGAATTTAGTTCACATATCCTCCTCTTCATTGTTCACTGGCTTTAAAAAGCAGACAGACAGATATTTTTCCCTTGGCATGAGTAACAGTCTTTCACAACTGTCTACATTTTAATTGGAAATAGAACCTTGAGTGCTTCTTAAGCTGTCTTATACAAAGAACATGCTAAAAATGTAGTCTTTCTGAGAAATACTATCAGACATCAGACAATATCTAGGATATTTTAAAAAATTCCTTAAGTAATTCTGATGCGGGAGTCCCCACACACCCTGAGAGAAACACTAATTTGTTGCTAAAAGCTGAAGTCAAAATAAGTAGTTAGCAGTCAAAAAATGCAAATCAGTTTCAGTTGAGGCCTCAGGAAGACCATCAATGAAGCTATCAGATTGCTTTACTAAATTCAACTTTCAAAAACTCATAGCCATTATGAAAACCAGTGTGGAGGTTCCTCAAAAAATTAAAAATGTAACTACCATATGATCCAGATTAGTACCTTCACCTATGAGCGGGCTTCTGGGTATATGTCCAAAGGAACTGAAATCAGCATCTTGAAGAGATATCTAACCTCTCATGTTCATTGCCACATTATTCACAATAGCCAAGATATGGAATTCATCCCAAGTGTCCACTGATGGATGAATAAATAAAGAAAATGTAGTATTGGCACATAGTGGAATCCTATTCAGCCTTTGAAAAGAAGGAAATCCTGTCATCTGTGACAACATGGATTAACCTGGAAGACATTACGCTAAGTAAAATAAGCCAAGCACAGAAAGATAAATACTACACGATCTCATTTATATGTGGAATCTACAAAAGTCAAACTCAGAGGCAGAGAGTAGAATGGTGGTTGCTAGGGGCTGGGGAGTGGTGAGGTGGTAGAGTGGGGGTGGGGAGATGTTAGCCAAAGGGTACAAAGTTTCAATTAGACAGAATAAATAAGTTTTGGAGATTTATTGTATACCATGGTGACTATAGTTAATGATAATGTTTTATATACTTGAAAATTGCTAAGAGAATAGATCTTGAATGTTCCCACCACAAAAAAAAAGATAAGTATATGAAGTGATAGATATGTTATTAGCTTGATATAATCAGTTCACAATGTATATGTAAGAACATCAGGTTGTACACCATAAACATACACAATATTTATTTGTCTATTATACCTTAATAAAGCTGGTGGAGGGACAACTTAATTTAAATAAACTGGTAAATATGGAAACAGGCATGGCCTGTAATTTCCAAAAGCCAGGTCGTTACTCCATTTCATTTGTTCTTGTTTTTATCCTGGGCTGTGGCTCCTCAGTGAGCCAACTAAAGTCATAATTAGACAGTTTTAGGAGACAAGAATGTGTACAGGCAGGCTTGTATAACTCTTTGAAAGATCTCCAAAGAAGAATATGAATGATTGAGGACACCTAGATCTGCTATTTACCATTTAATCCTAAGGTTCCATGGCCTGGAACAATTACCAAGAGCTAAAGATGTTAACTTGGATATTATGTGGCTATGAAGAAAGGACTCTAATTTTTTAACAAATATACCAGAAATTACACACTCAAATGAGTGCTGTTCTCTTCAGTAGGCAAAAGGAAATTGAGTATCAACCCTGCCTCATTGGTTTCACTCCCTAGAGAGTTGCATTGGGGATTCTAAGGTAGAATCTAGCTCAGCAGGAAAGAGTCATCTGTGAGCATGGTCTGCCATGAGCATGGCTAGGGTCCATGGCAACACAAGTGGTACATAATTGCCCTTCCTGGGTTAATGGTAAGAGCCTTGGGTTTGAAGATTTGAGCATAAATTTGGCTCTGCCATCTACTAACCGTGAGGTCTTGTGAAAACACGTTCTCTGAGTCTCAATTTATTTTACCTAATGGCAATTGGTCACAAAAAATTTCCACTTTCTATTTCATAGGTATACATGTGATATCCCCTTTGAAACTTAACAGTGCATTAATAGCAAGTTATTCTTCAAAGAAGTCACATTGGTAGGCTATGATCTTATTCACAACAATTCAGTCGTTGCACATTTTTTGGGAGTGCATTTATAAACAGTTTGAGCAATTTGGTAGAAGCACTTTTACATGTCCCTGTGATGGCTAATTTTATGTGTCAATTTGGCTATGTTAAGGGATACCCAGAAAATGAAAAAAACATTATTTCTGGGTGTGTCTAGAAGGGTATTTTCAGAAGATATTAGCATTTGAATCAGTAGACTGAGTAAAGAAGATTACCTCTCACCAGTGTGGGCGGGCATCATCTAATCCATCGAGGTCTCTAACAGGGCAAAAAGGCAGAGGAGGGGCGAATTCTCTCTCTTCTTCTTGAGCTGGATGTCCGTCTTCTCCTGCCCTTGGACATCAGAGCTCCTGGTTCTTGGACTTATATCAGTAGCCCTCTTGGCTCAAACTGGGAGTTACAGCCTGTGGTTCTCAGGCCTTTGGATTTGGACCAAACCGTGGGAACTGGCTCACGATATTATGGAGGCCAGGAAGTCCCACGATATGCCATTTGCAAACTGGAGAACCAGCATCGTAGGACTTCTTGGCTTCCACAATCTTGTGTGAGCCAATTACCATAGTACATCTCCTCTTAGGTATCCTTAATTATTCTATTTGTTCTGTTTCTCCACGGAATCCTGACTAATACACGGTGGTTTGATAATTCAGCTAGATCACCTACAAATCAATCAGGAACTTTGGATTCAAATGATATCCTTGTTCCCCAAAATCGAATTCACTATTAGTAGATGAAGATTTGTTACCACTGTGTTATTAAAAAGCATAGGCCACAGGCTTTTGAAGATTCTTCCCAAAGACGAATTCCAGAAATGATTTATGCAATTGCAGCCTCATTAGTGTAAGGGTATGGTCTCCCAAGGGAGCTAATGTTGAAGGCCAAAACTCACTTGAATGTGTAACCTTCTGTTAGCTTGTTTAATTAATCCGTCATTTTGCATTACAATCTCATGGATGTATAGCAGAGTTACTGTGCTTTGAATCAGAATGATGGTCACAGACTGATCCTGCAGTAATCTCTACGGATATAAACAAGGTAGCTGAGATGAACTCTCAGCCTCTGATAGAGAGGGAATTGGAGCTTTCTGGTGCTTACTAATAACATAACAAGAATGTCCTCAGTGATGTATATCTTGTGTAACTCTTTGGAAGATCTCCAATTAATCTCCAAGCAAACAACTATTTGTAACCCCAGAATTATAAAATATAGATTTAATACAGTTGTGAAAATCCTTTCTGTTTGGGCCAGGCAGAGTGGCTCACGCCTGTGAATCACTTTGGGAGGCCAAGGTGGGAGGACTGCTTGAGCCCAGGAGTTCAAGACCAGCCTGGGCAACAGAGTGAGACCCTGTCTCTACAAAAAATTTAAAAATTAGCCAGTTGTGGTAGCACATGCCTGTGGTCCCAGCTGCTTGGGAGGCTGAGATGGAGGATTGCTTGAGCACAGGAGGTTGAAACTGCAGTGAGCCGTATTTGCACCACTGCACTCCAGCCACTCCAGCTTTGGGGACAGAGCGAGACCCTGTCTCAAGAAATAAAAAAAAAAAAAATAGGAATGAAAAAAGAAAATCCTGTTTGTTCAAAAGTAACTACTATGGTTAGGCAAAGGCAGGAAATGTTAGAAGAAATGCAGCAAGCAGTCATTGGAAGGAAAATATTTCAGCACTGGAGTCCGGGCTACGTGAAGGAGATGTTGACACAGTTTCAATCCTAAACTGTTAGGAAGGGTGCAGTATCTCTCTGAGACTGTGTCAAGAGGGATCTCTGCCCTTTGCTGAGCTTTAGAGGGTCATACTCTAGCCTTTTTCTCTCTATGAGAAGAGGAGTCCGCAGGTTAAAGGGATGTGCCCCCCTTAAGCCCACTGTGATAGAAGGAATTCTAAGATGGCACCCAAGATTCATGCACTCTCTATCTTCCCCCTCCCTGAGTGTGGGTGTAACCTATAAATCACACCACATGATTAGGTTACATTATATGGCAAAGGTGGAGGGATTTGCAGATATAATTATCGTTTCTCATCAGTTAACTATAAGTTAACAAAAAAAGATTGTCCTGGATGGACCTTACTTAGTAAGGTGAAATCCTTTAAAAGAGGGCTGAACCCTTCATGAAGAGAGAGGCTCTACTGCTGCGCTGGTTTTGAAGAATCAAGTTGCCGTTAGTTCTTTCAATGACCACGTGAGCTTGAAAGAGGACTCTGAACCTCAGATGAAACTGCAGCCGTGGCTGATACCTTGACTGCAGTCCAGTGAGACCCTGAGTAGAGGACCCAGTTAAGCCACACTCAGACTCTTGACCCAGGGAAATCATGAGATAATGGACATGTGTTGTTGTAAGCCATTAAGTTGGTGGTGATTTGAGATGCAGCATAGAACACGAATTCACCCATGCTTCATCTTCTAGTCCAATGGCACACAAAGTGTGATCTGTTTACTACTGGTCCAGGATGAGCTAAGTATAGAAAGTGAGAGTAAGTAGTACTTTCTATGGCAATTTAACCCTGCTGAAACATTTAAATTATATTTTACAAAAATGTGGATCCACAATAGAGTGAACATTTTTTAAAAAAATCATTTTTCACCGGATAAGTACTGTTCTAGTTCATGATCTGCCTTCTTAGAATTCTGAATTCTCTGCCCAACTGACCCTGAAAGAGGAATGAATCAGCTCTTCAAGGGCCTACTCAAGTCCTCTTTCTTTGGTCTGCCTGTCTAAGGGCAGACAGTGCTACTGCTGAACTAACCCCTGGCCCTGACAGTTGGCCAAGAAACAGCTCTTTATGGGGGTTGAAGATGGAGCTTCAGATGTGTGGGTTGGCATGTTCATACATGAATATGAGCACCTGGAAGTGCTGGATAGAAAGATGGGAAGAGGAGAGAGGAATAGCCAGGGGCCAGAGGCTATGGATGGTTGTTGACACGTAACCTCAACATTCCCTGCTAAAACATGGGAAATCCCAAAATTTTAAGCTCAAATACAGCTTTCATGTCATTGTGAAGGTCTATTGGCCAAAGTAGTGGGAGAAAACTTATTTTATTTAATATTATGCTAGCTTGGCTTATGTTTTTAAACAATCTAGACATATGCTATGCTGGCCTTCATTTGTTCTCTTGCACTGGCCTTGCAAATGTTAAGAGTGGGCCAGGAGAGTGGCCTTTGCTCCTGGAACACTTCCCTCTACTTCTCCCAGAGATTTCAAACCTAGAATCTGGAGCTGCTTAAGTGGAAGGGTTTCGTTCTTTTTTTGTTGTTTTTAGTGATGCCTCACCATAATTAACACAAAAAGGTTTTCTGCACTAATGATGCTTAGATTTTTGAAACCCATTTTTTCCTAACTGCATGATGGTAGGTGCTATGGTTTGAATGCATCCCAAAAACCACATGTTGGAAACTTAATCCTCATGCAGCAGTGTTGGGAGTTGGGGCCTAATGAGAGGTGATTAGGCCGTGAGGGGGAAGTAAATGGATTAAAACCCATTTATGCCTAGGGTTCCATTATTGGAACCCTAGGCATTTGGGAGTTATTTATATCTACTGCTCAAGTTCTGATTGCAAAAATTCAAAAAATTGCAACCTCAGGCATAAATGGGTTTAGTACTGTTATGGAAATGCGTTTGTTATAAAAGGATGTATTTGGCCCCCTTTTGTCTCTCCCTCTTTTGCCCTTCCACCTTCCACCTTGGGATGGCACAGCAAGAAGCCCCTCTCCAAATGCTGGCCTCTCTTGTACTTCCCAGCTTCCAGAATTGTGAGCTAGTCAGTTTCTGTTCATTATAAATTACCCAGTCTCAGTCTCAGGTATTCTGTTATAGCAGCACAAAACAGAAGAAGACAGTGGGTTATCCTAAATCCATACGATGCCAGCGAGAACAAAGGGGTGCCGCATATTTCCTGAGCAGTGTTTCAGATCCCTAGCAGAAGGTAAATGCTGTAAATTACTGTGCATTTGCCACAATGTAGTAGACTGAATAGTGGCCACCAAAGATACCCAGGTCCTAATCCCTAACACCTGTGGATACTAACTTAAGTGTCAAAAGAGGCTTTGTAGATGTGATTAAGTTGAGGAATTTTTTATGAAGAGATTATCCTAGATTAACTTGGTGGGACCTAAATGCAATCACAAATGACCTTGTAAGAGAGAAGCAGAGGGAGACTTGACACCAAATAAGGAAATAGGACATTAAGGCAAGAGGCTGAGCTATTGGCTTTGAAGATGGAGGAAGGGGCCACAAGCCAAGGAATGCAAGGAGTATGGCTCTAGAAGCTCAAAAGATAAGAAAAACGAGTCTCCCCAAAAGCCTTCAAAAGGAGTGCAGCCCTACCAACACCATGATCTTGGACCAATGAAACTGATTTTACATTCTGACCCCTAGGACTATTGGAGAATAAAAGTGTGTTATTTGAAGTCACCAAGTTTGTGGTAATTTGTCACAGCAGGCAAAGGAAACTAATACACACAGCAAAAATTGAGACTATTTTTTAAATCTTTTTTTTTTTTTTGAGACGGAGTCTTGCTCTGTCTCCCAGGCTGGAGTGCGGTGGCACGATCTCAGCTCACTGCAACCTCCACCTCCTGGGTTCACGCCATTCTCCTGCCTCAGCCTCCCGTGTAGCTGGGACTACAGGCGCCCGCCACTATGCCCGGCTAGTTTTTTTGTATTTTTAGTAGAGACAGGGTTTCACCGTGTTAGCCAGGATGGTCTCGATCTCCTAACCTTGTAATCCGCCCATCTCGGCCTCCCAAAGTGCTGGGATTACAGGCGTGAGCCACCGCGCCCGGCCTATTTTTAAAATCTTAATTAAAAGTCTGGGATTTTGGTGTGTGTTGCAACCACTATCAGTTTTCTAGATACTCTTCTAGAGACAAGGTATTGTGAAACAGACAATATAAGTAAGAATGGAAGAGAGTAACACAGGCCAAAAGGGCGTGCTTCAGAAACCACGTGGGAGGCCACATCCCAGCTGACACACCACTTTAGAATAAGAGTGTTTCCTCAAAATAACTGCGAAGGAATGTCGAAAAGGGCTATAGATGTGTTCAGCTTTATTCCCACAGTTGACATTTATAATGTATCAGTCCGTTAATAGCTCGACTGACAGACAATCAAAGGATGGATAGGACCCATAAATAGTCCCAAGCACACCCAAGAGGGAGCATTTGTAATGCAGCCTTCAGAGACTAGGTAGAAAGGAAAGGAAGGGAGCAAAGGAAAACTCAGGGAGGAATTGAAGGGACAAATGTTCCTGACCAAGATGTCAGAGACTGGACTAAGCTCTTGATCACAAAGAAATGGTGAGAAGCCCCGTAGCTGAAATTACTGTGAGAGCCCTTTGGAGTCACAGGAAGTATTTGTGGTGAGATTATCAGGAAACTTTCCCACTTCTTGTCTCCACATAAGCCCCAGGTTAGTCCCAAAGGACTGTGGATGCTGTTGAGGCTTAGTGAACATCCAGTAATGGGAGAAGAAGAGACTCGCTTTCAGTACCATTTTCCCCTGGGTGCAGAGAAAAAGCTCAGGCCATTTTGAAAACAGCTGCTGCACTTTTCCCAAATGGCCTTTCTTAGTTCCCTTCAGCTCCAAGCCCTTGGACTCATTCTCCATTTTTCTCTTTATGCAGGTGTATGTTTAAGCTCAGGCTAGAAAAGGATCGCTGAAAGTCACTTGGATGGTGTCTCGTGTGTCTGTGATGAGCTTGCTGTTGCTTGCTTTCTTCTTGACAAGTGGGTTTATTTCTTATGGAATCAGACCTTTTGGCTACAGTGTTCTCTAAGCATCTGCAACACCATCTCACTCAATTAATCTAACTTTGGATCTGATGTACATCAGAATAAAACCTATAGAGAATAGAGCTGACTACCCCAAATCCATGTGCCTCCACTAACCCCCCAGGAGTTTAGTGTGGCTGGTTGTGAATGACAGTGATCTCTGTGATGAGAAGTAATCCCTCCTCTAGAAATACTTTACCTGTTTTCTTTGGTGCTTAACACCCTCTGCATGAGAGTTATTGCTCTATGTGCTTTCATCTCTCCTGTGACAAAGGACACATCTTTCTCATTTCCACGTTCCCTCCTCTTGCTTCTTTCCCATGCTACCTTCCCTTTGTCCCTCTGCCAACACATAGGTACCCCCTCAGTTAGGCACTTGCTGTACAGCCCATGGAACAAATAAAACTTTCAAACATTAGTTAATCAATGGGTTAAACAAACCAGTATCTTGAATATGCACAACACCTAACCATTTTGATGGACTTTTGAATCTAGTGCCTCATTTTGTCTCTTCAACATCCCTCTGAAGTTAATATAACAAGTAGTAATAGCTCCATTGAACATATGAAAAAACTGATGCCTGGGAAAGTTTTAACTTAAAAAAGGTCACACTGCAGATTATTGGCAGAGTTCGCATCAGAATCTGTTTCTTACTCTGTGGTCCTCGCCACTATACCGTGGTGCTTTCGTTTATTGAGTTGACCTATGGTAAAGTTATAAGCCTTGTTATTTTTGCAAGTGGGGAGACTGGGACTTGGGCATCTGAGTTTTGACCTGGAGGTTAATGGTGTCAGTAGGAATGTAACTGCATGCAGTCTCTTAGATGGATGGGTGGTAAGAAAACCTTTACTTTCTATATAACTCCAGAAGACAGTTCTGTCATTCTGAACTACAAATATCAAATATGGTTTTTTTTTTTCAGGGGGATATGTATTATTTAATTAAAAAAATATTTTTGATACAAAGTCTCATGCTATTGCCCAGGCTGGAGTGCAGTGGTGCCACCTTGGCTTATGCAGTCTCCTCCTCTCAAGCTCAAGTGATCCTCCTGCCTTAGCCTCCTGAGTAGCTGGGACTACAGGTGTGCACCACCACACCCGACTAATTTTTCTATTTTTTGTAGAGATGGGTTTCACCATGTTGCTCAGGCTGGTCTCAAACTCTTGGGCTCAAGCAATCCTCCCACCTCTGCCTCCCAAAGTGTTGGGATTTCAGGCCTGAGCCACTGCACCCAGTCAAACCTTTTTTCTTTTGTTAATTTTTGTGGGTACCCTGTAGGTGTATCTATTTGTGGAGTACATGAGATGTTTTGATACAGGCCTGCAGTGTGTAGTAATCTCATCATGGACACTGGGGTATCCCTTCTCTCAAACACCTACCCTTTGTGTTACTATTTATTTATTTTTAAATGAACTCTCTCATTTATGTGAGATGACTCTGTTGAGGGTGAGGACAGGGCCAGATACTTGCTTCCTTTTCCGCCACATCACTGCCAGTCCATATTAAAGCCCACTCTGGAAGCTAATGAATTTTTCTTCTCTCTGTGTGTCCTGTCAGCCCCAGTCACCTCTTCCCATTGGACCCGCTCTTCCCAGGACCCTGCGTTCTCAGCTAATGGCTTTCAGTCAGAGGCAGCAGTAGATTCTTTAGGTTCTTCCCAGAGAAATTCCCCACAGCCCAAACCACATTTATCCTGCAAATATTAACCACTTTTCATAGCACTGCATCCATGAATTATTATGCTAACAGCTGCCTCTGCTTCATTGTGCAAAAGATATTTTCCCAGCAAAGGGTGGGGATGCAGGGCAGAGGAGGGTGAGAGGGGAGGAAAATCCCATCCCACCCTGTCATGCTCATTTAAAGTTATCATGTGCCGCCCACCCCTGATTCATTCAACACACATTTACCTTCTGGCAGCAACTGTGTTATGAGATATAAATATGAATAGAATGCAATGCTCTACCTAAGGGAATTCATGGCTAAGAAAAAGAAATAGACACAAACAGGTTGGTTGTAAAGCGAAGTGGAATTAGAGCAGGTTCAGCAAAGAAAGGCAGCAGGGACAAGGGACGGGCATTCCAGGCAGCAGGACAGGGTGAGCTGACGCGTGGAGGTGGGAAACAGCTCGCTGTGTGTGTTGTATCTCTCTAGGCAAAGCTCCCTGCAAGAGGAAAGAGCCAAGGAAGTGACAAGCAGAGCCCAGAGGGGCTTGCAAGCCGTGTGAAGGAGCTTAGGGATGGGGTGGGAACTGACGGGTTTCAAGCAGGGGAATGATGGCAGATGTGCAGTTGTGTGGATGGTAGATGGGAGGATGGATCAGCTCAGAGCAAAGCTGAAAGCAGGGACCAGCCACAAGAGGAACTTTATTCAGGGGAGAGATGTTGAGGGTCTGGACTGAGGCAGTGCAGCGGGAAGAGAAGGATGAATTAGAAAACAGTTGCAGAGGAACTTGGGAGGTCACGGGAGCTAGACGGGGATGAGGGCTGAGGGAGAAGTAGCAGTCTGAAAGCGTCTTTGAGTAGGGCTGGAACCCCTCTCTGAGGCTCTCTGCCCGGTGCCCAGAGAACTTCACAGGGGATAAGAAGATGGACACATGGGGTTGATGACTGCTCCAGACATTGTCCCCTCCCCTACAATCCCTCGTTCAAAGCTGGTGAGGAGTATGGCCAAGCAGCCCTGACCCCGGGACGTTGGTCCTCAGCAGGGCGAGGGTGCGGAGGATTTGGAAAGTGGGAAACCAGAGTGTAGCAAGAGGCTGTCAGTGGAAAGAGTGGAAAGGCCAGGCCCATGTGGTCACGTGTTTGCAGCTTTAGCTAATTCATCCTCCCAGTGTCTCTATGAGGGTGACACAGTTATTATCCCATTTTACAGGGAGAAAACTGAGGCTCAGCAGGTAATCTGTGGCCAAGTTACAGACCACAGTGCTGGCGCATGGAGGGCATTTCCTCCAGCTCAGCATGGCTGGCATGGGAGAAAGACTGGCTTCATCACAGCAAGCCCCACAGGGCCATCAGAGTGGACCAGGGAATAGTGCAGCCAGGGAGACCTAAGCAGAGCTTCCAGAGACGAGGAGAGGATTCTCAGGAGGTAGCGGGCATGGACCCATGAGACGCCTTTGGGCATTCACAAAAGGACTGAGGGCTTTGGGGCTCCAGCAGATTTCCTCAGGGTAGGGTAGAGGTAGGGAAAGAGGCTGAAAAAGATCATGATTTTGTTGCAATTTTACTAACCATCTTTCTTAGTTTTTACCTGAGCTAGCAGCCCCTGAAAGAGTTCATAAGCTCAGCCTCTGAATCTGTCCCATCATCCCCACAACCATCCTGGGAAAGAGAGTCTTTTCATTTTCTCTGTCTCTCTCTGTCTCTCAACAGATGAGAAAACAGTGGCTTCAAAGGTTAAACAATTTGTCTTTGATTGCACAGCTAACAAGAGGGAAGACTGGAATTTGAATCATGGTACTGCGACTTCAGAGGCCAGGTTTATAGCTGCTACACTAACACAGAGACCAGAAGAACGCTTGACATTAGCATAAAACCACAGATATGTGATACAAGGCCAGGAAGAAGGAGGCTTGGGAGCGTGTTAGCTGAAATATATTGATCACCTTTTCACAGATTTTGCTTACTGTCCTCCCAATGTCTCTATCAGGACAGTACAGTTACCGCCCCATTCTAGAGATGAGGAAATTGAAGCTCGGACGTGTTAAAAAACTTGTTCCAGGTCATACAGCAAGTAATGCTTGGGATCAGGATTTGAATTTAGACTGGTCATATTCCAAAGTGGTGAACTATAGGTGTATAGTCCCAGTGACTAGGGAGGCTGAGGCAGGAGAATTGCTTGAGCCCAGGAGTTTGATTTCAGATTGAGCAACATAGTAAGAACCCATCTCAAAAAAGAAAAACAGGTGAAATTAATTTTAATAATATACTTTACCTAACCCAATATATGCAAAATATTATATTTCAACATGTAATCAATATTTTCAAAGTTAATAATGAATATCAGAAATAACACATGTGCTAACAACATGTACACTGCAACACTAATATCTTACCTGATACAACAGTTAAAATCAAGTCCCACCACAGCAATAAAGTTGTGTCTACTAGAAAAATATTTTACACTGCTTCCATTTTTAAATTTACATTTAAATTAATTGATATTAAGTAACATTTAAAACTCAGTTCCTCAGTCACACTGGCTACATTTCAAGTGTGCAACAACCGCAAATGGCTAGTGGCTACGGTGCTGGTTAATGAGCACAGCTCTAAGACTTCCTTGTGTTTTTTTAAAAATTCAATTCAATTAAAATTCCCCTTCCATTGTTTGCTTGTTTAACCTTAAAATCCGTGTGTTTTAACAGACCTGTGTTTAAACCTTGTAAGTCCCATCACAAAGTGTCAGTGGTTTGGAGAGAGGTTCTAGAACCTTCTCTTTGTAACATTATCACAAATCTGTGGTTGTTAGGCTGGTCTTAGTTGATGTTTGAGTTAAACCCTTCGTGTGGTGTTGAGACCTTTTCAGGCTTATGTTTCCCCTGGAGAGAGGAATAATCTGCTATTTTGGACCCCGTCATGATCCCTGCCCAGAGTCAAAAGTCATTCCCAAGCAGACCAATTTTTATGGGATCGTGTTCCTCTGATCTTTTCTCCAGGAGTACGATTTTCAATGGGATAGAGAAAGGCAAACTCCTGAAGAAACATTTCTCTGGGAAAGCTCAGGCTGAAGTTGAGGAGGGAAGAGGACTAAAGGCTGAAGGGGCTGCCATCTCTGAGGGAGACCTTCTCCCAATACCTCAGAAGGCATTGTGGGATGGTCAAAGAGCGGGGAAGAAAGGGGATCTTTGAGAGAAACTTAGGGCTGGGTGCAGTGGCTCATGCCTGTAATCTCAGCACTTTGGGAGGTCGAGGTGGGTGGATCACGAGGTCAGGATTTCGAGACCAGCCTGGCCAACATGGTAAAACACCGTCTCTACTAAAAATACAAAAAATTAGCTGGGCATGATGGTGTGCACCTGTAATCCCAGCTACTCAAGAGGCTGAGGCAGGAGAATTGCTTGAACCCGGGAGGCAGAGGTTGCAGCAAGCGTAGATAGCACCACTGCATCCCAGCCTGGGTGACAGAATGAGACTCTGTCTCAGAAAACAAAGAAAGAAAGAAACTTAGGCAGAAAATTTGAATGGACACAGAACAGCAAACTCAGGGACTTCCACAGCTACTGGGAACCAACACATGGCTGGTATTGACCTCTCTTTGCTATTCTAGAATAGCACCTCCTTTGACCTCTCTTTGCTATTCTAGAATATTTTAATAATGAGACACACCCAAAACTTGTTTAGCATCACACCACCTGCTGCTTCTCATGGCCAGCATTATTTGTCATCAAATCTGATCCCAATGTTTGCCATATTATTGGATATCCTGTGAAACAGAATCTAAAAATATACATTTTTTTCCCTCTAAATCAGTCCTAACCTTACAGCCAGGGTTGCAACGGTAACATTGTTTTCTATTTCATTTTACTTTCCGGGATTAGGTAATAATATTAAATTCCCCATCTCATGTTAGTCTCTGTTTGAACTTGGCCTGGTATTTGAAGAATATATTTAGAAGTTAAAGCGTGCTACTTTTTATCCCATGCAAGTCAGTTATGGGTTCATAGATTTGTGGTTCTCATAACACTTTCTGTCCTAAACTGAACACATCCAGTCTCTCCAAATTGAAGTTCCTCAGCTGAGGTTATTTTCATCTCGGAGAATTTCTTGAGAGCTGTTTCTGTTATACAGGATAAAGGGATAGAGGAGTCACAGCTGCCTAAAGTCAGTGCCTCTTTAAATACAGGCCTTCCTTGCATCCGAGACTTGATGTCTTCCTTTAGTGGAGGGCAGCTCCTCAATTGAAGAGGGCGGGATTGAGGGAGCAGTTGAAGCAGCAGGTTTGCCTGGGCTCATGCTTTTCTCTTGTGTGGCCACTGTTACAGGGACCTTCAGGCATGTTCTAGGAAAGCCAATTAAAGCAGAAAAGGCCCTTAGAACCAAATCGATTGCCCCCAGTATAGCTGTTAAACTTTGAGAGAGCAGCTGGGTGCTTCTTGTGGCCCTGATAGTGCCAGATTGTTCATGCTGCCTTAGGCTTTCCTGTGACATTTTTGAAAACCCTTGTTATATCTAGTTTAGTGAAATGTATTGATCAGAACAAAAAGGGCTGAAGTACTGACTCCAGGACCAACTCACAGAGCGAACCATACATTTCTATTTTTTAGATTCTGCAAAACACCCAAGTCAAACATAGGATTATTCCCCGGGTCATGACCATACAGCATTTTATCTGTGAAGAACAGATAGTTTAAGTCCTTTATTTCCATTTGATTTCAAATGTGGATAATGAAACAACGGATTTATTTTCAGAAATGTACATCACCTCTGACTCTTAAATTATCACCTGATGTTCTTCTTATTTTCACTTTGTAACTGCTGTGTGCTATTTTGATTCTCCAGAAAGAGTTAAACTTCTCATAGATGTTAAACCCAAGTGGAAATAGTTGGCCCAAGGCCTAAACTTGTTCTTTATGAGAAATATAAGACTCGAAGGGATTCTAGCCTTTTTAGAATTATCACAGAATGTGTACAGGAAGCATGACATTGGCAGAAAGGGAACATAGGTGCCTTTTACCATGTTTATATGGACATGGATTCTGGGTTTTACAGATAGGGAAATATTGTATGAGTCCATGGGGATATGTAGTGAAATGCAGAGGGAGAGGGAGAGGGAGAGAGGGAAAGAGAGAGAGAGAGAGAGAGAGAGAGAGATTCTTTTGTACTTTCAGACTGAGCAGTATACCCAAGTCAGAGAAGCAAGGGTATACAGGTAAAGTACAGAATAATCTGGAATAATGTCATTATTGTTTGTTCTCTTTACTTCTTTATAGTGCATCTCAGAGAGAGAACACAGTTTCTCAAAGTGGATGGAAGGCGTATTAAAAGTTTTTAACCCAGAATAACCAAAACAATTTTGAAAAAGAACAAAATTGAAGATTCATACTTCCTGATTTCAAAACTTACTACAAAGCTTAAGTAATCAAGACAGTGTAGTGCTGGCATAGACTAGGCATAGAGACCAATGGATCAGAATTGAGATTCCAAAAATAAATCCATACATCTATGGTAATTGATTTTCAACTAGAATATCAAGCCCATTCAATAGGATAAGAATGTTTCTTTTCAACAACTGGTGCTGGTACAACTGCTTATCCACAGGCAAAAAAATGAATCTGGAACCCTACCTCACACCATATACAAGAATTAAAATGGATCAAAAGACCCAAGTGTAAAAACTAAAAGTATAAAACCCTTAGAAGCAAACATAGGTGTATACCTTTGTGACCCCTGGATTTGGCAATTTTTTCTTTTTTTTGGAACAGAGTCTTGCTCTGTCACCCAGGCTGGAGTGCAGTGGTGTGATCTTGGCTCACTGCAACCTCTGCCTCCCAGATTCAAGTGATTCTTCTGCCTCAGTCTCCTGAGTGGCTGGGACCACAGGTGCAGGTCACCACACCTAGCCAATTTTTTTATTTTTAGTCGAGATGGGATTTCACCATGTTGGCCATGCTGGTCTTGAACTCCTGACCTCAGGTAATCGTACTGCCTTGGCCTCCCAAAGCACTGGGATTACAGGTGTGAGCCATGTGCCCAGCTGGCAATGGTTTTTTAGTTATGACATTGAAAGCACAAATAACGAAAAAAAGAGAGAAAAATCAGACTTCATCAAAATTAAACATTTTTATGTGTTGAAGGAGACAAGAAAGTAAAAAAACAACTTACAGAATGGGAGAAAATATATGCAAATCTTATGTTTGGTAAGGGTCTAGCATCTAAAATATATGAAGGACTCTTACAATTCAATAATAAAGAGACAAATAGCTCAACTTAAAAGTGGTCAAAACGTGTGAATAGACACTTCTCTAATACACGAATGGCCAATACACACATGAAAAGATGCTCTACATAATTAGCCATCAGGTAAGTAAAAATGAAAACCACATTAGATACCACTTCACACTCACTAGGATGCTATAATAAATTTCTTTTAAATGGGAAATAACAAGCGTTGGTATGGCTGTGGAGATTGGAATCTTCATATATTGTTAGTGGGAATATAAAATTGTGCAGCCACTTTGAAAAACAGTTTCACAGTACGTCAAAAAGTTAAACATAAAGTTACCATATGACCCAGCTCCCCTCCTAGGTATATACTCAAGAGAATTGAAGGGATATGTTTATACAAAAACTTGTACATGAATGGTCATAGCAGCATTATTAATAATAATCCAAAAGCAAAAACAACCTAATTGTCCATCAACTGATGATTGATAAACACAATGTGACATATGCATACTAGATAATTAAATGAAAGAAAACCTTTTTTTTTTTGTTTTTTGAGACAGGATCAGGATCTCTTTCTCTGTCACCCAGGCTGGAGTGCAGTGGCGTGGTCTTGGCTTGTTGCAGCCTTGGCCTCCCAGACTGAAGCTATCCTTCCACCTCCCTCCCAGCCCCTGCTTCCCCTACCAATAGCTGGGATTATCAGTGTACACCACCACACCCAGCTAATTTTAGTATTTTTTATGGAGACAGGGTTTCCCTGTGTTGCCCAGGCCAGTCTCGAATTCCTGAGCTCAGGCAGTCCACCTGCCTCAGCCTCCCAAAGTGCTGGGATTACAGACGTGCACCTCTGCACCCAGCCCAGAAAACTTCTTACACATTAGCACCCACTCCCTATTCACCACTCCCCACAGCCCTTGGCAACCAGGAATCTACTTTCTGTCTCTATGGATTTGCCAATTCTGGACATTTCATATCAGTAGAATCATACAGTAAGTGGCCGTGTGTGTGTGTGTGTGTGCGCGCGCGTGTGCACGAGTGTGTGTGTGTATGTCTGGCTTATTTCATTAGCATACTGTTTTCAAGGTTCATACATGCTGTAGTATGTACCAATCCTTCATTCCCTTTTATTGCCAAATAATACTACATTGTCTAAAGCAAGTCTAACTTAAAGGAAAACATATATATATTTCATTGTATGATTATACCATATTTTTTTCACCCATTCATCAATTGATGGACATTTCTGGGTTATTTCCACGTTTTGGGCTCTTATGAAGAACGCCACTATAAGCATTCATGAACAAATTGTTGTGTGTTCTGTGGTCATGTTTTCACTTCTCTTGGGTTTTTGTATATATTTTAAAGGCTGTAAAAGCTTTCATGATTTGGATAATAACGATTCTTTTATTGACAAGTATAAAGCTTTCTCATCAAAAGATAGAAAACTGACTCCATTTTTATCACAGCATCATATCCTTAGAACACTGACAGCTCAAAAGGAACTCAGACACCTGCTGGGTGAGACCCTGATTCTATTGACAAGGCCTAGAGAGGTGGGGTGACCACTACAGGTAAGACAGCCAGTGAATGACAGAGACAGACACAGAGCCATGGTCTCCCAACCTACATCCCCCTCCCATCTAGATGGACATCATCTTTAACCCCATGACTCTTATCTAGGGTGAACCATCGATTTTTCCAGAGTCTGGGAGGGGAATGTTTCCATGGTGAAGATGACTTCCCAGAGTGGGACCTTAGGGGGTAGTAGACCTCCCCTACCTCCCCCAAACCATTCCCCTTCTCCATAACTTACTACAGTACTTGCAGTTTCACCGGCAGCCAATCCACTGGTTGAATGGAGGGCTCACAAATGAATGGCCTATGGGGGCCAGAGAGTAATGGATTGGGCAGGCTGGCAAGCTGGAAAGCACATGCCCCCCACAAAATAGCTCAGGACAAAAGCCGCAGGAGCTGTGTTCATGAAACATCTTGGAGGCTTGGGGTTGAGCAAGTGGTTTCTGAGCCCAGGGTGCAAGATTTGGCATGTGGGCCATGCTAGCCTCCCTGATCCACGGAATAGCGCGGGCATTCCAAAATCTCAGAGATGCCGCTACAGGAGAAAGCCAGGCATTGTAGGGCAAGGCTCTCATAGTGGCCACCAGCACCTCACGGTGGCATGAAACTTGAGCAGGAGAGGAAGAGTGGGCTTGTTCCTGAGCACCAGGAGATGCAACTACCCTGGCACCCTTTTATTAACTGGGGAGAACCTTCGAGGAGATGCTGGTGAACGTTCCATGTAGGGGCTGAGAACCGTCCTAATTTGGCCCATAATACTGCAAACAAGGGCCAGCAAGCCTAGGAAATTTAGGATTCATCTCTAAAACGGTATTCTCTGTCTAGCAGCATGTAGAATATTTTATAATCCAAATGAGTTGATTGCCTCTTGGCTTGCATTAGTGAGATGCTATCATTGCCATAAGCAGAAATCTCAACTCTGTTAGCTTAGGCAAACCATACGACTCACTGGGAATTCAGATTGCTGTTTCTTGGTCTTGCTCTTTGCCTTGCTATGCGCATATGAATGTGCAGATGACAAGTACAGATGCCAGGGCCCCTGGAAGATCAAAGTGCTGGCGCTGCCTTAGAAAATCTGCCCATGCCACATCCCTAAATCTGCAGGAAAGCCATAGAAAATACGCAATACATATTTGTTCCATTGAATGAACTCTAAAGCAAACCTACTCTTAACCATTCCTATGGAAGACCAAAGCACATGTGCAGGCGGCTGGGACCAAAAGCAAGGAGTACTTTTGGGGACACAACTGTCATTGCCGGTTCCCCACCACCTTAGCATTCGGCCATTTCCCCAATATCTGGATTAATTCGCTGCAATGAACATTTCCTCTCTTCTGTATTAAAACTACCCTAACATTATTTTCATGGTGATTTTTCCAAAACTGGAAATAAGAACACATTGTTTCTAGATTGTGGACAGTGGTTCCAGAGAAGGGAAAACCAGAAGGGTTTTATGACTCAGGAAGAAAGAGCTCCCAGAGGGGCCCAGGTGGTTTTTCTTCCATCCTCCACTTTACCATACTCTGAATATTTATTTATTTATTTATTTAGAGACACAGTCTTGCTCTGTCACCCAGACTGGAGCGCAGTGGCACGATCTCTGCTCACTGCAGCCTCTGCCTCCTGGGTTTAAGTGATTCTCCTACCTCAGACTCCCAAGTAACTGGGATTAAAGGCGCCTGCCACCACTCACGGCTAATTTTTGTATTTTTAGTGGAGACAGGATTTCACCATGTTAGCCAGGCTGGTCTCAAACTCCTGACTTCAAGTGATCTGCCCACCTCGGCCTCCCAAAGTGATGGGATTACAGGTGTGAGCCACTGCGCCTGGCCTGAATATCTTTTTTAAACATTATTTTGGAAGGTTTTCTGACTTGCCGTTCCACATTTCTAGCCTTCCCTTTCTGGACCCAATACTAATCTCCCGCAAGTCTCTTCTCCATTGCTGCTTCTCCCTGTCGGCAGGCCCATATTTTTGCATGGCTTCTCTCTCCGGTTTACTCAAAAGCTCATAATTACTTTTCTCTTGTGGATAAAAATAAGCAGAATGCTAGTAGTATGATTTTTAAAGACAGAAGCTCCCCAGATGCCTACTCCTGACTGCATGGAATCATTCTGATGAGAGCATGCTTAATCAATCGACCCTGCATTGTCTGCAAGGCTCGGTTCAACTGGCTGCCTCCATTATCCTATAAACTGTGCAATTTTCTCTAAAGACATTTCACCAGCACAGCTGCATAAAACAAATGTTGAATGGGAAAAAAATCAAAAGTAGATATTTTTAAGACATCGTAACATCATTAAAGTTTTTTTTTTCCGCCAAAACCTGCATCTGGTAGTAAAATCTTTCTTTTCCAGACATTGCTTTCTCCAAAGAATCATTCAGAAAGTTGCTACTGTGTGAAAGCTCTTTAGCCATTTACATTTTGTGGGTTTTAACAAGCGTGTCTTCCAGGCTGACTCTGGCTGGTAGAGGTTATCACCCATTCCTCAGTGGGCACCGAAATTCCGATGAGGTCATGACATTGAGTTTAAGAAATTACCTGTGGCCAAAGATCTTGATTGGCAAGGTTAGCACATTTTGCAGTATGGTATGTGCTATCTCTGTCCCCAAATATGCAACTTTTATGGTGTGACAAATTGTTTGTGGGACGACACACGTTGCAGCCCAGACAGTTAGACAAAACAGCCCATCGGAGCCGAAACCACAGGCGAGGTCTCTGAATAAGAAATATGCAAAACCACACCTGCCGGCCAACATTGCTGTTTGTGTCTTGCTCCTCCTTTTTTTCTTTACCACAAAGAAAATTAAATGTAAAATCAATTTAATGTTGAGAAAAGGACCCAGGGTGAGGTTCCCACATATACTTAATTGAGTCAGTGATATTTTGTGTGGTCTGGCTATAGCTTGAGTGGTGCAGCTGAGTGTAAGCTGGTTGTGATTTGGAGTTTAAATCCTATGTTTAATTATTGCCAATCTCCTATAGGATACAATGGCTGACAACACAACAGAGTTACGCCTTAACAGTTGTCTGTGGTTTGGGGCTGGTTATCTGTTTAAGATCAATATATTCTAACAAAAATTCTTGCCATGGTTAAATCCTCATGTGTTCTGCTGTTAGGACTCAATATTTATGATACTTGAGGGCAAGAATTTTTTCATAATGGAAAGTGATATTATTGGGAGTGGTAGAGATTCATTTTTGAAATACATTCTGACATGAAAATGTCTTAAGGTCATTGAATTTCAAAAACTTGTCTTTTAAGGGATAGTTTTCTTCTGATGATATAATGAGATGAGAATGTTGTGCTGTCTTGAGTAAAATGTGTGGTATTTGTGTCTGTTGGGTATAAATGTGTATTATGTGCATTGGAATAATGGGTGCCTTCTATATTTTAAGTAATGAGAAAAGGTCCACAATTTTATAAGTTGTGTGTATGTGTGTGTTCTGTCTGTCTGTCTATCTATCTATCTATCAATCAATCATCTATCTTTATTTATATATAGTAAAGTATATATACACTTTGCCACTGGGAGCACTGTAAGTTTCTATAACCACTTACAGTTTAAGAACTGTGCCAAATTGGCTAGACATGGTGGCTCATGCCAGTAATCCCACCACTTTGGGAGGCCGAGGCAGGTGGATCACCTGAGGTCAGGAGTTCAAGACCAGGCTGGTCAATATGTTATGATGAGACCCTCATCTCTACTACAAATACAAAAATCAGCTGGGCATGGTGGCAAGTGCCTGTAATCCCAGCTACTTGGGAGGCTGAGGCAGAATTTTTTTTCTTTTTTTTTTTAAACAGAGTCTCGGTCTGTCGCCCAGGCTGGAATGCAGTGGTGCAATCTTGGCTCACTGCAAGCTCCACCTCCCAGGTTCATGCCATTCTCCTGCCTCAGCCTCCCGAGTAGCTGGGACTACAGGCGTCCGCCACCACGCCCGGCTGATTTTTTGTATTTTTAGTAGAAATGGGGTTTCATTGTGTTAGCCAGGATGGTCTCGATCTCCTGACCTCATGATCCGCCCGCTTCAGGCTGCCAAAGTGCTGGGATCACAGGCGTGAGCCACGGCGCCCGGCCAGGAGAATTGTTTGAACCTGGGAGGCAGAGGAGGTTGCAGTGAGCCAAGATCATGCCACTGCACTCCAGCCTGGGCAACAAAGTGAGACTCCATCTCTAAAAAAAAAAAAAAAAAAAAAAAACAGTGCCAAATAAAAAGCCTCTTCTTTGGAGGTTTTGTAGATCTGCAGCACCAAGTAGGTGATTGACACATATTTTCAGGAGTTCTGTTGTCATCACTGAATCAAATGTAACCTTAGTCTTTCCAGCCCATTCTGTCAGCCTAGTGCCAGGTTTCTTTTTGCAGTGTCCTCTCAGGTGGCCATTCAGTGCCTGTCATTCAAGTCCATTTTTGGATCTTTGAGTCATTTTTCTTCTTATCCCTCAAACTCCATATTCAACTCATCAGTAAATTCTTTCTCTGGTATCTCAAAAGCATTTTCAATTAACTCTCTAACTCTATGCCCTTAATTTTCGCTACAGATGCTCCTCGATTTATGATGGTGTTATCTCCTGATAAACCCATCACAAATTGAAAATACCTTAAGTTGAAAATGCGTTCGATACCTCTAACTTACTATACATCATAGGTTAGCTTAGCCCACCTTACGTTAGTCTATAGTTGGGCAAAGTCATCTAATACAAAGCCTATTTTATAATAAGGTGTCAAATACCTCATGTAATTTATTGAATACTGTACTGAAAGTGAAAAGCAGAATGGTTGTATGGGTACTTGAAGTGCGGTTTCTGCTGAATGTGTATTTGCTTTTGCACCACAATAGAGGTGAAAAATTGCAAGTCAACCTAATGTAAGTTGGAGATTGCCTGTACTGCCATCTCTCATCTGGAAACTACAGTAGCCTCCTAAATACGCTCCCTGCTTCCCCTCTGGCCCCTCACTGATCCTTGATCACAGAGCAGCTGGAGTGATCATCAAAACACATACATCAGATCTTATGACTTTTCTTCTCAAAACTTTGGATGGCTTCCCACATCTCTTACAATACATCCTAAATTCCTTAGGATGGCAACATCTTATTCCCTGGTTCCTGTATCTCTCTTCAACCTCATCTCATAATCTCACTTTCCCCCTTTCTTGCTCACCACATCTCTGTTCCTGGTTCCTTTTGGTTCTGGGACCAAATCAAGCTCTTTCCAGTCTCAGGGCGTTTGCCTCTGTTGATCTCTCTGACCCAAAGTGTTCATACAATCCCACCCTTGTTGTCATGTAGGTTTTGGCACAAATGTCACCTCCTCAAAGAGGTTTTTCCTCACCATTTTATTTTATGTTATTTTATTTTATTTATATTTTTTGAGATGGAGTTTCACTCTTGTTACCCAGGCTAGAGTGCAATGGTGCCATCTCGGCTCACTGCAATCTCTGCCACCTGGGTTCAAATGGTTCTCCCACCTCAGCCTCCTGAGTAGCTGGGATTGCAGGCATGCGCCACCACACCCAGCTAATGTTTGTATTTTTAGTAGAGAGAGGGTTTCACCATTTTGGCCAGGCTGGTCTTGAACTCCTGACCTCAGGTGATCCACCTACCTCGGCCTCCCAAAGTGCTGGGATTACAGGCGTGAGTCACCTCACCCAGCTGTCCCTCACCATTTTAAAAGTAGATACTTCCTGCTATTCTCTATTCATTCCCTATTCTTTCCTTCCTGGTTTCTGCTACCATCTGTGATTATGTTGCTTATTTACTTGTTTATTATTTGTTTTCCTCCGTAAGACTGTAAATCCCATGAAAGTAGGAACCCTATCTATCATGCACCCTCAGTGCCTAGTGCAGTGTTTGGCACAAAGAAAGTGCTTGATAAATTTGTTGAATGAATGAACGAACAGAAAATCCTTTCAAATATTGAGGAAAAATCTGCCTACTTAAAATTGCTATGATTGGTTCTAATTCTGTTTCTATTATTGATTCCAATTCTAAGGCAACATACAATAATTCTGCAGCTTTATATACATGATCACATTTCAGATCTTTGATACCCTTACTTTATGTATTTATTTATTTTTTTGAGACAGAGTTTTGCTCTTGTTGCCCAGGCTGGAGTGCAGTGGTGTGATCTGGGCTTACTGCAACCTCCGCCTCCTGAGTTCAAGCAATTCTCCTGCCTCAGCCTCCCAAGTAGCTGGGAATATAGGCACCTGCCACCATGCCCGGCTAATTTTTTTGTAATTTTAGTAGAGACGGGGTTTCACCATGTTGGCCAGGCTGGTTTCAAACTTTTGACCTCAGGTGATCCACCCACCTCGGCTTCCCAATGTGCTGGGATTACAGGATTGAGCCACCATGCCTGGCCAGATCTTTGATACCCCTCTTAGGCATCTTACATCTGTGCTATTTATACCTCTCAACCTTCCTTTGTGTGGCATGGCTTCTGACTTTCTCATCGCAGTAATCACTGTTGGAAGACTCTAGTTCGACAACATCCCTCACTAACAAAAAAAAAAAAAGGAAAAAGAAAAGCTGGCATGGTGGCTCATGCCTGTAATCCCAGTACTTTGGGAGGCCGAGGCAGACGGATCACAAGGTAAGGAGATGGAGACCATCCTGGCTAACACGGTGAAATTCCGTCTCTACTGAAAAATACAAAAAAAGTTAGCCTGGCGTGGTGGCGGGCACCTGTAGTCCCAGCTACTCGGGAGGCTGAGGCAGGAGAATGACGTGAACCCGGGAGGCGGAGCTTGCAGTGAGCTGAGATCGCACCACTGCACTCCAGCCTGGGCGACAGAGCAAGGCTCCATCTCAAAAACAACAACAACAACAACAACAACAACAACAACAACAACAACAACAACGTGTTCTGACCACTGCAAGGTCTAATAGCACTCATTCTCCTTGATTAGAATCCCATCAAACTTATGGTCTGTAGTGTCCAGGATCTATTGTTTTTTCCCCCC
>NW_012102743.1:1569843-1570931 GCF_000951045.1 Mandrillus leucophaeus | reverse complement strand
CCTTCCTTCCTTCCTTCCTTCCTTCCTTCCTTCCTTCCTTCCTTCCTTCCTTCTCTCCCACCCCATTCTCTCTGAACTGAATCTATCATAGAAAACCCTTTTAATCTCACTTGTTTCTGAGACTTCCTACTAGCTAAGGCTTTAGCCTTCCTAAAAGCCTTCTCTCTTCTTTTTTTTTTTTGTATTGTTTCTTGGATATGGGTCCCTTATTATTGCTTGTGAACATGTCCTTTAAAAAAAAAAATGAGTTCATGAGAAAGTTTTCTGAGTGGCCACACTGGCTTATAAGTTTACTTATCCTTTCCCTATTTACAGGATTGTTCGTTATTCCATTGCCTTGGAATTTATGTAATGCTCTCTTTCCTTGCTATTATGGACTCCCAAAAGACATGGTCACATTCTCCCAAGGTCTCTATAATTTCCATATAGAAACCAGTTCTTTCTCATTGGTTAAAATTACATGCAGAATACCAGTTTCTCCTTTGATCTGAGAGCTGAAATTGTTAGCTAGGAATGTCTCAAAATTTTTATAAGCTGCTCTATTTTAGCAAAATATGACCTCCAACAGACATAAAGATAGTTCAAGTTCCTATCCCTATGACTGCTTGCATGTAGTTATGTGGTCTGCTTTCAGGAAGACTCCTCCATGCCTGGGCACCCAACCTAAGCCCTCACCCTCGAAAGAATCCTGTTTATGTTTTGCCTGTAATTCCCGACTGCTTCCATTCTTACTGAGTGACTTTCTGTACAGAAATGGGCCATCTTTTTGCATCCTCTTTTCACATACAAGGCTGCTTCTTCCTGTCTCTTTCAAAACAATGACTCTATTGCTGTATTTCAGGCAGGAGTCCCATCACATCTATGTGAGAATGGCTGTGCTTCTTATGTTAACATAAGTTAATTTCTCTTTCTTTGCATCTCATCCTCTGTGAATCAGTGTCAGAGATATTTTCGTGCTTAAGGGATTTTTTTTTTTTTAGGAGTTTCTCTCAGTTTTAACAAAAACTGACGTATGAGTACCATCTACAAGACTCCAGCGGTTTCCCCGGTATCCCATTCTTCTCACGTTCGACTCTCATTCTCCCTCA
>NW_012102743.1:1568748-1569793 GCF_000951045.1 Mandrillus leucophaeus | reverse complement strand
TTTTTTTTTTTTTTTTTTCTGAGACCACGTCTTGCTCTGTTGCCCAGGCTGGAGTGCAGTGACATGATCTCGGCTCAATGTAACCTCTGCCACCAGGCTCAAGCAATTCTCATGCCTCAACCTCCCAAGAAACTGGGATTACAGGCATGCACCACCACACCTGGCTAATTTTTACATTTTTAGTAGAGATGAGGTTTCACCACGTTGGCCAAGCTTGTCTCAAATTCCTGACCTCAAGCAATTCGCCTGCCTCAGCCTCCCAAAGTGCTAGGATTATAGGCATGAGGCACTGTGCCTGGCCAAATGGCATCTACTTTTAGTGTTTATTTTGAGGAAAGATAAAGGAGGAAAATAAGTACAATAAATTGTATCCATAATTAATAGGTATTGTGGAGAGGTATGTGAGCTACTGGCGAGGGTGATTAGAGTCAGATTAAGTTTGAGAGCTAGTTCTGCCTCTAACTAGCTGTGTGATGGGCAGGAGAGTTAACCTTTCTAAGTCTCATTTTCCCCAACTATAAAATAGCAACTGTATTAGTCCATTTTCATGCCGCTGATAAAGACATACCTGAGACTGGGCAATTTACAAAAGAAAGAGGTTTATTCGACTTACAGTTCCACGTGGGTGGGGAGACCTCACAATCATGGTGGAAGGTGAAAGGCAGGTCTCACATAGCAGCAGCAAGAGAGAGAACTTGTGCAGGGGAATGCCTCTTTTTAAAGCCATCAGATCTTGTGAGACTTATCCACTATGACAAAAACAGCACGGGAAGGACCTGCCCCCATGATTCAATTACCTCCCACTGGGTCCCTCCCACAACACATGGGAATTCAAGATGAGATTTGGGTGGGGACACAGACAAACCATATCAGCGACAATTACAGAACCCACACTACAGAAGTGTCATAATGAAACACGATAATCCACGGACAGCACCCAGTCCTGCACCTGGTGCTCAGCCAGGGCTTCACAAGTTGCTGCTGTTACTATTACTAGTTGTATTGGTTATTTTATTCTCCCTGCTGCACTCCCTAGCTCTGGACC
>NW_012102743.1:1567102-1568368 GCF_000951045.1 Mandrillus leucophaeus | reverse complement strand
CCTCAGCCTCCCAAGTAGCTGGGATTACAGGCATGTGCCACCATGCCTGGCTAATTTTTGTAATGTTTTTAGTAGAGACAGGGTTTCACCATGTTGGCCAGGCTGGTCTCAAACTCCTGACCTCAGGTGAACCGCCTGCCTAGGCCTCCCAGATTGCTGGGATTACAGGCAGAAGCCACCATGCCCGGCCCTTAATTTTTTCATTGAGCAAATACTCTTGTGTATGGAAAGGCATTTCTCTTGGACTTTGCCTGCTCCTCTGCTAGCTAATCATCACAGTAACTGGTGGTTACTCCAGGAACCGTTATAGAAGATACCCTGCACAAACTGGCAGGAAAATGATTTCTAAATCTCAATTTAGCTGACCATGTGATTCTAATGAAGAACGATATGAGAAGCATAGATACAGGAACACGACTTGTACAAGTGGTCCCATGCAGACTGCAAAGCAATGCCCTTTGTGGTACAGAAAGAAGTGTCTCCTTTCTCCTTGGAGTAGGGGAAGGGGCTGTGAGCAAGGGAGAAGGAAGTTCTTGGAGGCAGTTAGGATTGGAAGAGGGAGAGGGGCCTTCGGGGAGGGGAGAGGGCTGCAGGATTTGGCCTTTCCTACCCTTCTTTCCATCAGATAAATCGTTCTGTCCCTCTGGCTCCCATGAGACTAGGAGGAAGTCCCTTGCCATTGTTCTCTATCACTGCCTTTTGTCTTCCTGCAGGATTGTGTCCCACCTAAACACTCCCCATTTCCTGCACTGCCTGCCCTGGTGGCTTCTCCCAGGACCTCAGGGAAGCAGGTGGCTTCATCTCCAAGTTGCCTAGGCCTGTGGCCCCGCCCCACCACTCCCACCCTCACCTCCTTTGCCACCCCAGGAGTTCTCTCTGGCATTCATGCCTGCCCCACCTTGCCCCAGACACTGTACCTGAGGATGCAGATCCGGGAGGTTGCATGTACTCCTGGGCTGTAGTTTAAGGCTTATTCAAAGGCCTGTTTGTAGGCAGTATGGTATTAGCAGTCAACACTAGATAAAGGCAGATTTGGGTTCAAATCCAAATTTTGCTGCCTTCCAACCAGTTGAGTTATTTAATCATTTTGAATCTCAGGGACCCGATGTATAAAATATGGATAGTAATCCTAGTAATGCACACAGATAATTTGCACACACACATGCACACATATTCACACACATATTTCCTGGCATATATGTTCAACTAATGTATCAATGTTTCCCCATCTAATGACATCTACTTTTTTGTTTTTTTTTTTTTTTT
>NW_012102743.1:1563473-1565461 GCF_000951045.1 Mandrillus leucophaeus | reverse complement strand
ACAGCACCCAGTCCTGCACCTGGTGCTCAGCCAGGGCTTCACAAGTTGCTGCTGTTACTATTACTAGTTGTATTGGTTATTTTATTCTCCCTGCTGCACTCCCTAGCTCTGGACCGGGAGTCAACTTCTGTTGCCTGGTAGGGCAGGAGAGGAGGACAATGAGTAAAAGAACCCAGAAGGCATGAAATCCAGCCCTTTGGAGAGAGGAAAGTGGAAGGCAGGAGCGGCTGAGAAGGACAAGTTCAGAAAGGATGTGGGTTTGGTGGGGATAAGCACCTGGCACTTTGTTGCTTTTATTCTTGTCTTATGCCTTTTCCATCACTTTTATGGGCTGGTGTGCAGACATTTGTTGAAAGGATTCTTCCACCTGGATCTCATTGAAATCATGCAGCCTTTCTCTTCACTGAATATTTTTCTATCCCAGTAACTATATAAATGTTCCATTTGTGATGTAATTGTTCTGTTTCAGATTTTCTTTCCTAAACTAAAAACGAGAGTTACCCCAAACATTGGAGACAATGGCTTGAATGTAATGCTTTGAATGATGAACTTTTTATTTCCAATGGTTTACATTTATTTTTTCTATTTAGCGGTCTACCCTCTGGCACTAGGTGGAGGCTCCAAAGGGCAAGGGTTACATTGAGAGGAGGATGGAACAATGCAGAGACTTACTTTTGATATAAAAATTTCCACTTTTTAGAGAGAAGCATGAGCTAAACAGAGGCAGCTTTTACTTGTTTGGAAATGCAATCAGGGTCCTTATTTTAGTTGCTTAATATTTCTACAGCAAACAACCAGCTTCTGCCAAGATCACTTTTACAAAGAAAATACTCTGTTGCATTAACGGCCTATTGCAGTGACTTTTTCTTGAAGCTAATGAACTGTCATTCTGCTTCTTGGCTCTGCCAAATAACCATGCATGGGAGGAGGAAGGAGGAATCAGCAACGGGCCAGAGTTTTGCTTTGGCATTTTAAAACATAGAAGATGGACCACATCTCGTTCAATGAGGAGATGAGGCTGACCGTTAAGTTGTTTAGTTGCGGTAGAGTGAAAGGAGGAGGGCTTCAAGTAGGTCAAGCCCCATTTCTCCTATTCACTTATTTATATGAGCTGTAAATCTCGGTTTTATTACCCATAAAATGGGAAGATAATGCCTAGATAGCAGGGCTGGCTGAAGCTTAGCAGAAATTAGATGTGTGCACAAGTGACCCTTCTCTCAAGCCATTTGTGTGAATGTGATAATATGTATGAGGAATTTTCTTTTTTCACTGGAGGAGAAAGGGGATTTTCTATAATAGGTGTTTTTAAATGTAGTGAGCCAAGAGATGACAGGAGGAAAATGGAAGGGTGGTATGACAACTGTGTCCCATGCCTTGGCCCTCATCCTGGGCATAAGTTTCCCTGTTCCTGACTCCCCCACCTCTGGCCTAATGGAGTGGGGTTTGGAGGACAGCATAGCCTTGAAGCCTAGGTGGCTGGGCATGGTATTTCACACTTGTAATCCCTGTACTTTGGGACGCTGAGGCAGGCGGATCACCTGAGGTCGGGAGTTCGAGACCAGCCTGACCAACATGGAGAAACCCTGTCTCTACTAAAGATACAAAATTAGCTGAGCATAGTGACTCACTCCTGTAATCCCTGCACTTTGGGAGGCTGAAGCAGGTGGATCATCTGAGGTTGGGAGTTCGAGACCAGCCTGACCAACATGGAGAAACCCCATCTCTATTAAAAATACAAAATTAGCCAGGCGTGGTGGTGCATGCCTGTAATCCCAGCTACTCAGGAGGCTGAGTCAGGAGAATCGTTTGAACCCAGGAGGCGGAGGTTGCGGTGAGCCAAGATTGTGCTATTGCACTCCAGCCTGGGCAACAAGAGTGAGACTCCATCTCAAAAAAAAAAAAAAAAAAAGTAGTAGTCTAGGTGACAAAAGTCTCACCTGAAGAGGGAGCAGAGCCACTGTTGCTCATTCCACCAAAAATCTGTTGCA
>NW_012102743.1:1560123-1561603 GCF_000951045.1 Mandrillus leucophaeus | reverse complement strand
AGTGGATCCAAGGAGGAAATACACACATTCAGTCCAATTCTACAGACACAGTGAGGAGGTATATGCCCTAGGCATATATAAGTGGATCCAAGGAGGAAATACACAGTCACTACTGTCAAGAAGTCACGACCTGCTGCAGGGTTTGCCAAACTATGGGTTATGGGCCAATCTGGCTATAAAAATAGGTGTATTTTTGTAAATAATGTTTTACTGGAATCCAGACACACTTGTTTGTTTACATATTGTCTATGGCTGCTGAGCACCCACTATAAGGGCAAAGTTAAGTAGATAGAGACTTTATCACCCACAAAACCTAAAATATTTGCCTGGATGGCCCTCTACAGAAAAAGTCTGCCAACCTCTGGTCTTGTGGGAGGACACTGCTGAGCACAGTTAACTGTAATTCTTGGCTGTAGCATCTTGAATAGGGTGGCAATCCCTGGCTGCTGAGGGGGACAGCTGGCCGGCTGCCTCCCAGGGGCATTTCCATGACTTGCAGGCCCAGAAACTAGACTTGGGCATGACCACAGAGTTTGTGATGGACTGAAGATGCCCAAACCACAGACTGACTTATAGGCTAGAAATGAACATGTGGGGTGGAATAGTCCTTTCGGGGACTAGAACAATTTCTAGAGAGTCACCCTTTGTACATGATACAGCACACATTCATGTGTGGCTACTTATGCTGAGACTTTCTGATGAGCATGACTAGACAGCAGAGGGCCCCCAGGGTAGTTTGTTCAGGTCAAGGTGAGACGAGAGGAGAAACTAGCCCTGTGCCTTGCTGGACACTACCACTCCAGTGCCTGAAATCCAACCTCCCCACCCCCATCAGCATAGTCCTCCCCTGGAAAAGATTGGAAAATGCAAGAATGTGCTTCTTTGACTCTGGCCTTCCTCTAACAGCCCTGCTTCTGTTAACACAGCCTTTCGCAGCTTCCTTAACGTCATTGGCTACAGGCTACAGCTGTTGCTAGTAAAAGGCATTGTTCCTTTGAGCTAGCAGGCACTTTGTTCTTTCCCATGACACACTGTTTTATGAGCTCATTCTAGAGGAGAAACCTTCTATCCCTGTGCTCAGGTTCTTCAGGAGCACCTCACTGTCTCCCTCTGCCCACCCACCTGCACCTGACGACTATGGGCTGCGCTCTCCTGGAAGCACCGTCAGATGCTACCAGACTACAGAGGAGAGTGCCCTTAATCCTGACTGAAGGTTTGGGAAAAGGCTTCTCAGAAGAGGTAATACTTGATACAGGCCCTGGAGGAGGAGGAACAGTTTGAGAAGAGAGCAGTGAGAGATGGCATCCGGGTGGGTAAGAAATGTCAGTGGTCACGGAGGCAGCATGAAGGGAGTGTTGGCTGCAGAAACCTGGCGAGGCTCCTTAGAGACAGAGATGAAGCGGGAGATGGCGATGGAGATGGAGATAATAGAGACAGACAGATTGAAGATGGCAGAGTGGGGGCTAGGGGGAAGGGGGAA
>NW_012102743.1:1556151-1557958 GCF_000951045.1 Mandrillus leucophaeus | reverse complement strand
AAAAAAAAAAAAAAAAGTAGTAGTCTAGGTGACAAAAGTCTCACCTGAAGAGGGAGCAGAGCCACTGTTGCTCATTCCACCAAAAATCTGTTGCATCCTAGGGGCTCAGGGCAAACACCAGCGGCAAAGTGCTGCTCTCAAATGGCTTGAATGCCACGAGTGAGCAACTTTGAGGACCCAGAGAGTAGAGGGGTGTATGTACCTATTCATGGGCCAATCTGAGACAGCTTCTAGGACACCTAGAAGGCAATAAAGGAGACTGCAAGTGATGAGGGTGTGGGGGGACCAGGGTTATTGAGGACTCGTAGATCTACAGATGGAGGCTTCATTGCAATGGGACCTCACAAATTGGTGAGGCCTGGGGACATGTGAAATAGTTGTCCTCGATAGGATTTCAGTGTGAATTTAAAAAGAGAAAGAGAAAGGCCATGTGAAAGCACTTTGCAAATTTTAAAGTGTTATAGAAAAGTGCAGAATTGGTATTATGAGGAAGACATTCTGGGATCAAGCACAGCCCCTGTTAGGGTGGCTCTGCCAAGGCCAGACTCAGGTGAGAGGCATCAGGTAACAGGGATACAGAAATGCTCCCCAAAGGCCGGGCACGGTGGCTCACGCCTGTAATCCCAGCACTTTGCAAGGCCGAGGCGGGTGGATCACCTGAGGTCAGGAGTCTGAGACCAGCCTGGCTATGGCGAAACTCTGTCTCTACTAAAAATATAAAAATTAACTGGCCATGGTGGCACGCACCTGCAGTCCCAACTACTTGGGAGGCTGAGGCAGAAGAATCATTTGAACCCAGGAGGTGGAGGCTGCAGTGAGTGGAGATTGAGTCACTATACTCCAGCCTGGGTGACAGAGTGAGACTCTGTCTCATTGAAAAGAAAAAAAAGAAAGAAATGCTCCTTGAAGCAACACATGGGAATTTTGTTGAGCACCTGCCATGTCCTCAGAATTCTTTTATCTGCTTAGGATTCAAATATAATTAATTCTCAGTCTCTGTTCTTCAGGAGCTCACTGTCCAAAAGGAGTCTGTCTCCCCAGTCCACATGCTGAGGCTTGCTCCAAAGCGAATGTGTGCACCGGAAAGAACCCACACAGGCCCCCTGAGAGCTGTCAGCTTTGCCAGGCTTCTGTGAGATCCCTGGGTCTGAGTAGCCAAGCTGGGAGGAGCACCATTTGCCCATTGACTCTTGGGCAAGGCTGCAGCCTGCATCCCAGCCGGCAGAAGGCAGGTGCTATCACAGCTGAGTTTGCAGCCACTGAAGGGTCCACTATTTGCTTTTAGTGGATAATATGTTTTATCTGCTTCAGATCCTTATTTTGGTTGCTTAAAATTTCTGCAGAAAACAAACAACGTCTGCCAAAATTGGCTCATAAAATTAGTTTACTAGTATAATCAGTTGTATAGCAAGTATTTACTGAGTAGCTCTTGGAAGGCAGTCAACACAAGAGGGATGGATCATTCTTCCGGTTCATCACACGTGGGTTGGACATGCTAACAGTCCCCAACAGCTATCAGGCGAGTGTATGGATGATCACACAAAGGCAGAGGCATCGCAGAAGGATGCTAACTAGATGTCATGAGTCAAGGATACTATGGAAGGATCTCTTTGCTGACAAGGAGGGTACCTCTAAGGTTCCTTCAGATGGGATGATTCTCTGTTCACTGTGATCGCTACTATGCAAAGGCCTGTGGGCCATTTAGGAGAAAAGCATTCAGTTCAATTCTGCAAACACAGTGAGGATGTAATATGCCCTAGTCATATATGAGTGGATCCAAGGAGGAAATACACACATTCAGTCCAAT
>NW_012102743.1:1531908-1550436 GCF_000951045.1 Mandrillus leucophaeus | reverse complement strand
CAGTGGCTCATGTCTGTAATCCAGCTCTTTGGGAGGCCAAGGTGGGTGGATCGCCTGAGGTTAGGAGTTCGAGACCAGCCTGGCCAACATCATGATACCCTGTCTGTACTAAAATACAAAATTAGCTGGGCGTGGTGGGGCAGGTGCCCGTAGACCCAACTACTTGGGAGGCTGAGGCAGGAGGATCGCTTGAATCTAGGAGGCGGAGGTTGCAGTGAGCCAAGATTGCCCCACAGCACTCCAGCCTGGGTGACAGAGCAAGACTCCATTTGAAAAATAAAAGAAAAAAGAATTCTGTGTTCTTTTCCCTGGCCTTACCTTAGAAAGCAGAGCTGACCTAATCAGGTTTACCTCCATTGCCATAGCAACCTCTAGGACTCACTTTGCTGCACATTCTTGAGACCTGAAGTGAAGAAGTTACTTTATATCAAGTTACCTACCAATTAGGCTAGCGATTTCTCTGTCTCTTAAAACATTCTTTTAAAGTCTTGTCATGTTTCGTCTTTCTAGAATTCATTTTTCACATCTTCATTCACTGGGATTCTGGACCATAATATATGTAAACACACAAAATACTAAAGATTGAAAATAAAATTATTCTGTTATCTGATTATAAAAGTGATCATTGTTAAAAAAAAAAAAAAGCCTTGGAAAATACAATATAAAGTAGAAAATACAAATCACTTATTTCCCCACCACTCTTAGTGTTCTGTTGTTTTTCTTCCCAGTCCTGTTTCTAAACACATTTGATGACATTTAAACATATTTTTATTGTTAATCTACAGTCTCATATATGGTTTTGTTTGCTAACTAATTATATCATGGACATTTCCCTATGCCACTAAAATAACTATAAAATCATTTAGTTATACATAAGCTTCACATTTTAGCCCTTCCTCTATTTTAATGCAGCAATTGTCCACCTTTATACATAAATATTTGTTCCTGAATCTTAAAAGTAGTCAAATTCATTCACATCTCAAAATTATATTTGTATTTACTTTTTCTAAGAATCTTTGTGTTTAATGTCTCATTCATTTCAAAGAGCAATATTAATATGATTGAAAATGATCACAGCATCTTTTGTCTCCAAATGCAAGTTATTTTGAAATGTGATCTGATTTTATTTTGTAAACTCCATTATTAAGAAATTTGACCCAAATTTGAGAAATGATACATTTACTCTTGACTCATGCCATTCAGCCCTAGGTTTCCATCAATGCTTGTTTGAATTCCATGGGTATAGCACGGGTGGACTTGCTTTTTCAGATTTTTAGATTTGTCAGAGAATATTAATCCTTAACCTAAGGTTTTTTTTTTTTTTCCTGATTTCTCTCTTTACATTTATTTCTTTTCTTAGTTTCATTATGATATATGAAACTAACATATCCTTTGTATGAGGATTCAGTGGTTACATCTGAAAGCAAACAGGAAGTTATTTTTTGCTTGTTGGAAAAATTCACTTCCCTTAATGTAGCTTTTCCCATTATTTTACTCTCAAACATTTGGTGTACTTCTGTTTCACATGTGTTACTTATAAGAAGAATATGGTTGGATTTTTAAAAATTAACTATCTTTTAGCTGATAAGTGTAATTCTTTTTTATTTAATTATGATCATTGATATATTTGGATTTATTTTTACCATCTTTTTACACTTTCTAGTCGGTGAAATTCCTACTCCATTTTTTTCTCCTCTAGTATTTTGGAATGTATAGATTCTAATTTTTTAATGGTTAAAGTTATTAATTAGATTCACCCTCCTCCTAAAACTTAGAGTATTTTAACTCTTTCTCAGTTTATAAGCTAGTATTGTCCAGTATTTTCTTTCTATTAAAAAATCTTGTGAAATGTGTCATATATAGAAAAGTTTACAATATGCATGTGTGTGTGTGCATGTTTGCACACATACATTCATATATTTACCATTTTAAGAAATAGAATATGACCTCTGCTTTAGAAGCTCATCTCTCCCAACCTCTGACTTTTATAACTTCCCAAATTAGATTTATTAGTGTTGATATTTATTTAGATATATCCATGTGACTACAAATGTCTTTGATCACATGGTTATCTTTCTTACAACTTACAGCTCACATCTCCTTTCTGGAGAAGTATATATATCCTTCTTTCCAAAGTATATATATTCTCAGGAAGTTCCTTTACTAAGAATCTGTCCATAGTAAATTATCTTGGCTTTTGTTCACCTAAATATATTCTATTGCATCCTCATGAAAGACAAGTTTTACTGGGTATCCAATTGTAAATTGAAACAGTTTTCCCAGCACTTTGAAGACATCATCCTGTAATCTTTTGCTTTCTGCTCTGTTCATAAGAAGTTAGATGTAAAACAGGAAAGCTGTCTTTTTCTCTAGCTGTTTTTAAGCTATTAAATTTGTCTTTAATGTTCTTTCATTTCACCAGGATAAGTCTGGGTGTGAATATTCTTTAGAATTTTTTATACTTCCTAAATATAAGGAACCATACAAATGATTGAATATTGTGTCCATCTCATTTTCTCTAGTCACTCTTTCTGGAACTTTCATTAGATGAATGTTAACACTTCTCACTTACTTTCATGTCTATATCATGATATCCTTCTCTTTCTCTCTCTGAACTATATTCTAAGTAGTTTTGTCTTATCCAATTTTCAATTTATTAATTATACATTTCATTTCTAATTCGTTAGTCAACTCATATGCTGAATTTTAAAATTCAACTATTTTACTTTCAGAAGTTAAGAATCTTTTTCGATGTTTCTAAGAGTATTTTGTTCCTTGCTAATGTTTTAAAGCTTTCTTTAAATATTGAAAACATATTTATTTATAAGGTATGGTTTTCTGGCACACTCTCAGTTTTTGTAAATATAGTTTTATTAAAACACAGGCAAGCCCATTCATTTGCATACTGCCCATGACTGCTTTTATACTAGAATAGCAAGGCTGAGTGTTTTTGACAGAGACTGTATGGCTTGCAAAGCCTAAAATGTATACTATCTGGCCTTTTAGAGAAAAGTTTGCTAACCTTGCTCTATGTGATAATTCCAACCCAAAGCCTGAATGTCTGATTCTGCTGTTTGATGTTTCTAACCCTGTCTGATGATGTCTTACTACATGGGTGGTCTTGTGATTTTATAAAAATTGTGAGCTCATTTTTGTTGAGGCACTAGTTGTGAGAATTTTATGAGGCTTGAATTGGAGAACATTCCTTATATTTGTGTTTACCTTTGCCAAGTGCCTGGTCATTTAAAAAAAATTTTTTTTGTTTGTTTATTTAAAATAGTTTCAGAATAGGTACACAGAGTGAATTTGAACCCAGACTTGAGGCCTGACTGGTGATTATAACTTCTGGTAGGGGGTAGGGACTTTTATTTTTTCTTCCAACCAAAATCAAGGTTAAGATGCAAAATTTTCTTTGCTATTTCCTTTGCATGGCAAATATTTTCTAGTTCACTCTTTTACTGGGAATGTGGGCCTTTGGGGACTCATTCCAAAGTCTCCATGCTGACACTGCACTGCTTTGTCGCCTGCCTCTCCTGTCCCCCCTTCCCCCGACATGGATGTAAAAACTGAAAGTTCTAATTTACAAAACACTGGCAAATGCCCTCAGGGTCTGATGCCTGCTCCAGTGAACATTTACCATGCTCATTCTGAATTCTGGCTTCCGACTTCATTTTTGGCCTCTGGGGATTAAGATACTTTAATTTCTTGCCAAGTTAGCTACTTATTTTATCCAGCATTTTAAAGGTGCTTTTTTGGGGGAGAATTTTCAGGATATAGAGTCTGTCATATTGCTGGAAGTAAACATCAGGAAATTTTTAAATGAAAAAACACATGATTAGGAAAATGGAAATAGAAAAGTTTCATAACATTCCAACAGGGTTCCAAGCCTACCTAATGTTTATTTATATCTGAGTTATGAGTGTTGTCTCTGGAGTCAGACAACCTGGGTTTGGAATCAGGCTCTGCCGCTTACTACTGCTAGGGGTGAGGGTGGGCAAAATTTTTCTGTAAAGGGCTGGATGGTAAGTACAGTTGTCCTTCAATATGCATAGGGGATTCCTTCCAGGATACCCCATGGGTAACAAAATCCATGGATGCTCGAGTCCCTGATACAAAATGGCCCAGTACTTGCATATAACCTATGCACGTCCTCTCGTATACTTTAAATCATCTCTGGATTACTTATAATACCTAATACCATGTAAATGCTATGCAAAGAGTTATGGTGTTGTATTGTTTTTAATTTATATTATTTTATTGTATTGCTTTTTATTTTTATTTTCAAATATTTTTGATTCTTGGTTGGTTGAATCCACGAAAGTGGAGCCCTCACATATGGAGGGCCAACTGTATTTTGAGCTTTGCAAGCCATATGCAACTACTTAACTCAGTCACTGTATCATGAAAACAGCCATAAATACGTAATATGTAATGAATGGGCATGGCTGTGTTCCAACAAAACTTTATTTACAAAAACAGGCACTTAACTGGATTTGAACTTCAGGCTATAGATTGCACACCCTGGCTATGTACGAGTTAATAAATCTCTTTAAGCATCAGTTGTTTCATCTCTAAAATGGAGAAAATAATAATACCTGTGTCATCCATAGGTTGTTTGAGCATTAAATTAGTGAATTTATCGGAGGCATTTGAACCATAGCAATTCCATCTTAAATAGGGGTAAAATGAGACTGAGACCTGCCGGGCTGCATTCCCAGGAGACTAGGCATTCTTAGTCACAGGATGAGATAGGAGATCAGCACAAGATACAGGTCACAATCGCCCTACTGATAAAACCGGATGTCATAAGAAAGCCCTCCAAAACCCACCAAAACCAAGATGGTGATGAAAGTGACCTCTAGTTGTCCTTACTGCTCATTATATGCGAATTATAATGCATTAGCATACTAAAAGACACTCCCACCACTACTGTGACAATTTACAAATGCCATGGCAACGTTTGGAAGTTACCCTACATAGTCTAAAAAGGGGAGGGACTCTCAGTTCCAAGAAATCTCCACCTCTTTCCCCGGAAAGCTTATGAACAATCTACCCCTTGTTTAGCATATAGTGGAGAAATAACTATATTCAGTCAAGCAGCCCATGCCATGTCTCTGCCAATAGGGTAGCCATTCTTTTGTTTATTTCTCAAATAAGCTTGCTTTCACTTTATGGACTTGCCCTGAATTCTTTCTTGCTCGAGGTCCGAGAGGTCTGTCTTCAGGTCTGGAGCAGGACCCCTTTCCAGTAACAAATTCATGTTAGTGCTAACGTTAGCTATGATGTCGCTGCTGGAAGTGATGATGATGATTTGAAACCAGTTTCTTGATTGTTTAAGATCATAAGGTGTCTCGTCTTCAAATCATTTAAAAGCATCCAATGTAGCTTCCTATGCTGCTATTGATGACACACAATAGACAGCTCACAATACTGCAGTAATGAACGACCCCCAAATCTCAGTGGCTTTAAAGAACTCAGATTTAAGTTTTGCTCATACTACATTCCATCACACTGGTTGATGAGGGGTTCTCCTCACTGTCATTCCTCGGGGCCCAGGCTCATCGAGCAGCCACCATCTTGAAATCACTGGTCACTACAGGAGAAAGGAGCTTTGGAGGGTCTTTAAATAACAATTAAATGCTTGGTCTGCAAGAGATGTGTTATTTCTGTGTGCAGTTCACAGTCAGAGTTGGTCACATCTTTCTCTCCCACTAGCTTATTGCTTGGGTTGCTGGGCGTGTTGTCACAGACAAGCTTCATCTGTTGGCGCCTCCAAGGAGGGCCTAGAAGTGCAGAGCTACTCGCCCAAGGCCATATGCTTCCCAGGGCAGCCCACATCCAGGGAATGCTTCCTGTGTGGGTAGAAAGGCCCAGCCCTTTCAGCCCAGTGTGGGACAGTGTTGGGATTTGGCTCAGCCTGTTGTTTGGCAACTTGACTTCTCCCTCTGCCCAGTCCTGCTTCCCTCTTTTCCTTTCCACCGGGGTTGTTCCCAAGGATACTCGTTAATAAGCATCCTGTACACTAAACTCCATCTCAGGGTTCTTCTCCAAAAACCCAATCTGTGACATTCACCATGTGCCTAAGAGAGAGAAGGTTGGAATATCTCCTGAGGAACACCAAGGACTACCTTACTCACTAAAGTGAACACAGTTAGCCCTTATAGAGGGGAGAGACTAAGATCACAACCATGCTAATAGCTAATATTTATTGAGCACTTACCTGCCACATGCTGCACTAAGATGTGTTACTTGGATTTGCTCATTTAATCTTCACAATGCCCTGTGTATTAAAACAGGGGATTAGACTGGGCAATGACAAGCTATGGCCTGCAGACCAAATCTGCCCACGCCTGTGGCTTTATGTATTGTCTATGGCTACTTTCATGCTATACTTGCATAGTTGAGTTGTTGTGATAGACACTGCATGACCCACAAAGTTGAAAATATTTACTATCTAGTCCTTTTCAGAAAAAGCTTGCCTAATCCTGTTTTAGGTATTATTTCCATTTTATAGATAGCAAAATTGAAGCTTGCAGAAGTGTGTGGTTTGTTAAATCACAGAATGTCAATTTTTAGTCATGTAGATCAGAGATAAAGTTCTAAGTCCTCCAACCAACTGAATGGACCCTTTCTCCCAGCCAAGAGTATTTCAAAGTTAATCTGAAAAACTAGTTCCCATCATGGGAAAGGGGCAGTCAGATACACCTCATTGTACCATCCTTCCTTAGGAATTCAGGCACAACTGACCAGCATCAACATTAAAACAGGGCAGGCATGGTGGCTCACACCTGTAATCCCAGCACTTTGGGAGGCCGAGGTGGTTGGATCGCCCGAGGTCAGGAGTTTGTGACCAGCGTGACCAACATGGCAAAACCCCATCTCTACTAAAATTTCAAAATTAGCCGGCCATGGTGGTGCATGCCTATAATCCCAGGTACTCGGGAGGCCTGAGGCAGGAGAATCACTTGAACCTGGGAGGTGGAGGTTACAGTGAGCCAAGATTGAGCCATTGCATTCCAGCCTGGGCAATAAGAGTGAAACTCTGTCTCAAAAGCAAACAAACCAACAAACATTAAAAGAGACTTAAGACTGACAAAACAGACTCTTTGCAGTAATAAGATACCAACATGACAAATAGCAGACCCTGAAAGAAACTGAAGTATATTTTTTTACATATTCTGAAATGGCCCTGCGAAGCTGTCTCTTGTGGGGAAAATCTACGTTCCGTAGAGAATCCCCTTCCCTTTCCAGTTCTTTTCCTTGATCCAGGAGATAATTACCTGAGTCTGGCATCTTTTTAAGTCTAATAAGAAACATTTACAATCTATTTTCTCTGAAGCCTGCTACCTGGAGGCTTCATCTGTATCAGAAAATCTTTGAATCCACCTATGACCTAACAATCCCCTGCCCCACCCCACTTTGTGTGGTCCCACTGAACCCATCTACACCTTTCCAGACTGAACCCATCTACACCTTACCTGTATTGATTGATGTCTTATGTCTCCCTAAAATGTATAAAACCAGACTGCATCTCCATTACCTTTGGTACATGTTCTCAGGGCCTACTGGGACTCTGTCATGGGTCACGGTCCTAATATTTGGCTCAGAACAAATCTCTTGAAATATTTTACAGTTGGACTCTTTTTGTCAACAGTCATGAAGACAAACATTTAAACAGCAGCCCCCTTCTGTGATGGCAGGTGCGGACCCCCCCACCCCCATGCCATTGATGGGCCTTTGTAAGTGCTCAGTGAATGATCAGGAATGATTTTCTTCCCTTCTCTTCTTTCCACCATCCTTCTTTGTAAAATTGAGGCCTCCTCTTCCATCTTTGCTCTAAATCCCCTCCCAGACAAGTTCTATTTTCTAGAGACAAGTGTATCCGAAATTGCAACCCTGTAGCTTCTCTCCACCAAGTGAAAAACACAAGAGACGCATCAGTTTTTGGTACCTTTGACTATAAAACCTCTGGAGGAAGTTCTGTTTTTCTGAAAATGGCTTTCTTTTACTGGAAGAGTTAGGGTGGTATATCTGTAGAGCCTGAGCTGGCTACCAGGAAACATTTCATGATGGCTGAGAAATTGTTCTGCATGCTGAACCTTGAAGTGATAACATAAAATGACAGCCTTGACAGACCCCCTAGAATCTAAGGCTGAGATTATCGGTTTCCAACTGCTTCCAGCTGAGAAGTGGCTCTCAGGGCAGCACTGAGTACTCAAAAGCATTCCCTCATAAAAGTGATTGTTCAAGGGGGATTCAAGAGTTTAATTCCTTAATGCCCATCCAGCTGCTTCCTAGATTCTTCCAGAACATGGGTCTTATGCCCCTAAATTCACTCCCATACTTAGAAGCAGAACTGGGAACTGAACTCAGGTTGTTTGATACCAAAATTTGTGCTCTTAACCATGCATTTCACTCCCTTCTGGTACACAAATATCCAGGATCATGTATTTACTTTCTACAGATACTGTTATACATGCTCATGTAAATTGTCTGGCAATTAGCTGCAAGAGGATTATAGGAAGAGATTCTACCTATCCATCTCTTTACACCACGCCTTCTGAAGAGAATGTCCCTGACTTTCAGAGAGAATCCTTGGACTTAGTCAGGAATATTAGATCCCTAAATAAAAATGTCTAAAATCCTTTCCCCATTCTTTGTTGTTGTTGGTTTTGAGATAGGGTCTCACTCTGTCACCCAGGCTGGAGTGGTGGTGGTGTGATCACAGCTCACTGCAGCCTCGACCTCACAGGCTCAGGTGATCCTCCCACCTTAGCCTCTCAGTACACCTGGCTAACTTTTTGTGTTTTTGGTAGAGATGGGGTTTCATCATGTTGCCCAGGCTGGTCTTGAACTCCTGAGCTCAAGCGATTCACCTGCCTTGGCCTCCCAAAATGCTGGGATTACAGACATGAGCCACCGTGCCCAGCCTGTTTTTTATTTGTATAAATTTAAGGGGCAAAACTGCAGTTTTGTTACATGGGTATATCGGGTAGTGGTGGAGTCTGGGCTTTTAGTGTGGCTGTCACCTGAATAGTATACGTTATACCCATTAAGTAATTTCTCATCCTCATTCTTGGTTCATTAAAAAACAACTGGCCCGGCCGGGCGCGGTGGCTCACGCCTGTAATCCCAGCACTTTGGGAGGCCGAGACGGGCGGATCACAAGGTCAGGAGATCGAGACCATCCTGGCTAACACGGTGAAACCCCGTCTCTACTAAAAGTACAAAAAACCAGCCGGTCGAGGTGGCGGGCGCCTGTAGTCCCAGCTACTCGGTAGGCTGAGGCGGGAGAATGGCGTAAACCCAGGAGGCGGAGCTTGTAGTGAGCCGAGTTGGCGCCACTGCACTCCAGCCTGGGCGACAGAGCAAAGACTCCGTCTCAAAAAAAAAAAAAAAACAACTGGCCCTCAAAAATGTCTAGGGAATGGTGCACAAATGAATGAATGAGTCAATGGATGAATGAATTAATCAATCTCTAGACCCTTGACAACTTAAGGATCTTGGGCAAGGTTAATGCCCTTGATAAACAAACAAAAAAAAGATAGTTAGCAGTTTTCTTATTGCTGACATAGGCGTCAGAAGGTACACAATCATTCATTGAACAAACACTGAACCTTCACTATGAATTGCACACCGTGTTACACACGGAGGATATGATATGCAAGGTCTCTGCTCTCAGCACAGGCAGGCCACCAAAGATGAGGCATGGAACGTAGTGTGGCCACAGGAAGCTTCATCTGGGGCTTTGGCCAGTTGCTCGTATGTAGGGAATAGAACATAGGGAGGCATACATGGATAGAAGATACCCTTTCTAGGAAGTGAAATGGGAGTGCAACATCCAGGTCGAGGATTGGGAAGGGTTAAGTGTAAGGTTCTCTGGCAGCCAGGAGACGTAACCCGATCCCTCTCAGCGGTAGCTTTTTAAACCTGGGCTTTAAAACCGGGAAACCTGGAGGAATCACAAGACACTGGGCTGGTTTTACTGGTCTCCCCTCTCTGTTTAGAAAGACAGCTCTTGCCTTGCATAGCTAACGTTTCTTTGGTGGTGAGAGGGACTTCTGTATATTGCTCATTTTATCTGTATGATGATGATTTGTACTAGTTGCAATTCTAAGACTATGTCCTGGTCTCTAGAAACAAGGGAAGTTGAGAGCACAACAAAAGAGAGACGTTTTAAAAGCACTGACTATTTTAATGACATAATTCTGTCAATATTACAGTGTTTAGATGCAAATACAACAGGATTCTTTGTACAGAACTTTTCAAACCATTCATTTAGGATTAGGAAACTCCTCTCACTCCCCCGAGGGCCACTGCTTGATTCAGTTAAAGCAACTTAATTCAGGTTAGGGTGAAATTTAAGCAAACTCCATTGCTTAGCAAAATGCTGCCTGAAAACAGCTAAAGACAAGTCAGAATGTCCCTGAGCAAACCTCAGGCATTATTAACCAAGACCTGCCTTAATTCTGGTTTGTCTCATGATGAGCAAGGAGAAAAAAGTGTTCCCCTGCTAGAAGTATTCTATGTCTATTACAAAGCATCGATTGCGTGTTCAATGGCCATAAGAGAATGGATAATATACATGATAAGAGTTTGGAAGAGAGAGTAAACTGAAGTTAAGGGCATTTCAAAGGGCTTCATGGATGAAAGGATCTCGAATTCCAATTGAAGGAGAAGGAAGACTTAGTTGAGGAGGTGAGAGAATTTCAGAATGATATCAAGGGAGGCTTGGAAGCAGGAATTTGGGTGTCATATTTCTACAGACTAGTAACTGATCAGGGTCTTTTTTTTCCTTCCAAAGAGAGAGAAGAAAAATATTAGGTTGATGCAAAAGTAATTGAGGTTTTGTAACGTAATGGCGAAAACCGCAATTACTTTTGCGCCAACCTAAATAGGTAGAGAAATGTAGTTGGAACAGAAGGTTTGTTTGAGGATGTCACCCAAGATTAGGTTGAAAAATTAAGAAGGAGGCAACCGGTGATGGGCCTTAGGTTTTAGAAGAGCAGACAAGGCCAGGACTTGATATGTAGAAGTGGAATAGTATTCTTTCTCCTCATTTTCTTCTTTACTTCCAGGTTGCTTTGGTCACTATATAATGTCTGCCTCAGTTTGATGGCAGACAGAAAGATTATTGGGAAAAAAAATAGGATCAAGTGTTAAACTCAGGCAGCATCATGTTCTAGTGCTATTGGATGAAAATTCTAATGTAGACAAAAGATATAACAACTTTAATAACTCCCTGAAATTTAAGTAAAGAAGCAATTCTAGGCTGGGCACAGTGGCTCATGCCTGTAATCCCAGCACTTTGGGATGCTGAGGCGGGTGGATCACCTGAGGTCAAGAGTGGGAGACCAGCCAGGCCAACATGGTGAAAACCCGTCTCTACTAAAAATACAAAAATTAGCTGGTCGTGGTGGCGTGTGCCTGTAATCCCAGCTGCTTGGGTGGCCGAGGCAGGAGAATCACTTGAACCCGAGAGGTGGAGGTTGCAGTGAGCCTCCATCTCCAAAAAATACATATAAAATAAAAGAAGCAATTCTAGCAACTCAACAACATGAAAGACACTGAAATTGAAGCAAAGCAGGAGGTTCCTTTTAAAACTGGATCACAATTTATAAATAGCTGTATCCAAATGGAGAGAACATTATTGCCATCCCGCACTCAAACAACCTTGCATGTGTCTGGGCACCTTTGAGCTGAAATTTAAGCAGGGAAACTAGTCATTGGAAAAATTCTCATGACTGAATGGAACGTCAAAGCTTGCTGTGAGCTGAGATGCACCACTGCACTCCAGCCTGGGCGACAGAGCGAGACTCTGTCTCAAAAAAAAAAAAAAAAAGAAGTGTTTAAAACTGAAATACGAAAGTAAAATAAAACTTGGAGGCCTTCTGGTGATTCAAAGGCAAGTATTTCATAGATTTCTCTGTTGAGGTGCATCTCATGTTGGTGTGCATCCAAGTGTTTTCCAAGATGACAAACTCCTTGAGAGCAGGAACATATTTCCTTTATGCCTCGTTGAATGCAGGCCAACCAGTGGCCTGATGAGGTTTGGAGGGTGTGAATGACAAGTGTAAGTAAAATTGTGTTGACAGCTATTTAATTATCATGTAGTTTCATGTTGAATGTTCAAAAGTTCTGAATAAATGAGCATAACAAATCTCAGTGAAAGCTAAATTAATTAACACATTTTGGCTAGCTGCAGAGAGCCATTTCGCTGTCTCCAGGAGTCCCCACGGTGTGATACTCATCTTGATTATGTAAGGCAAGTGAGGAGGGGAAAGGAAAACTTTATTTTTAGTGAGTTCCCTTTTTGTTGATTGACTCCTCTAAATTTGTAGCAAGGCAGACCATGCCCCTGACCCATTTTCCTCTGATGGGTCTTGTTTCCCACCCTGTAGTTCCTTTTTTTTTTGAGATAGAGTCTCGCCTGTCACCCAGGCTGGAGTGCAATGGCATGATCTCAACTCAGTACAACCTCTGCCTCCTGGGTTCAAACGATTCTCCTGCCTCAGCCTCCCGAGTAGCTGGGATTACAGGCGCCTGCCTGCCACCACGCCCGGTTAATTTTTGCATTTTTAGTAGAGACGGGGTTTCACCATGTTGGCCAGGCTGGTCTCAAACTCCTGACCTCGTGATCCTCCCAACTTGGCCTCCCAAAGAGCTGGGATTACAGGCGTGAGCCACCACTCCCGGCCTGTAACTCCTTTTTAATACCTGCTTCACATGCGATGATTTGTTCAGGATCTGTTTACCCCAGGAGGCTGCTGCTCCCAGTGGACAGGGTCTGTTATTGCCATGGCTGGGCACTGAGGGCCAGCACAAAGGCACTTGCTGGTCCAGGGGCAACTCTGGGTTGCAATCGAACAACATATTAATTCTAACTTCTCCATCTAAAATGGAAATCTGTTCTGAATTTTCTGTAAGTTTCTATGGAAGCTAGGTGAGGACCTATAGTTGTTCAATAAATGCTTGTTATATGAAAACAAAAGGGAAGGGAAGGGAAATCCTAGGGTAAACCTCATTTCTACTTGTTGCTCTATTCCTGGGGGTACGTCATCTTTTTCTGCAAAGCAGACCTGTTTCTACTTTTGCTTACACAGCTTGGTAGACGGACACTAACATTTTCATCACATGAGCCCACATGAGCCTCTGCTTTAATTCTGCATTTGTAAAGCTTCATGTTTTTTTTCTCATGGAAGCAGAGTCATAGGTAGAGGAGGTCACACATTTCTAAACTCCATCACCCCTACTTTTTTTTTTTTTTAATGGAGTCTTGCTCTGTCACCCAGGCTGGAGTGCAGTGGTGAGATCTCGGCTCACTGCAACCTCTGCCTCCCAGATTTGAGCGATTCTCCTGCCTCAGCCTCTCAAGTAGCTGGGACGACAGGCACCCACCACGACATCCGGCCTCATTTTTCTATTTTATTTTATTTTATTTTATTTTTAGTAGAGACAGGGTTTCACCATGTTGGCCAGGCTGGTCTCGAACTCCTCACCTCAATTGATCTACCCGCCTCCGCCTCCCAAAGTGTTGGGATTACAGGTGTGAGCCACTGTGCCCGGCCCCCCACCCTTACCTTTTGATGAAATGGTTAAAAATACAAAACAGACTGTGTGAGTGAATAAGGTATCTATTTTTGAGCAGTCATGAGCTGAAGATTCCATTCTTGGCCTGCTGCTTGTGTAGGAGAACATGGGACTTCCTGTCCCTATCAGTCCCTACCACTTTGTGTGAGGTGTGGGACAGCCAGCCACACTGTGCTAGCACCTAATAAGGTTGCAGATTTAATTCTAGCCCAAATCTGGACAAATTGATGTTCAGGTTAGAGCTAGCTGATGTTCAGAAAAGGCTGCCGGAATCCTAATGAGCAGCCTGAGGAAATGGAGCCATAGATTCTGTTTAAAATTCTTCTCTCCTTTCACTTCATTTTTTCATTTTCTCCGCCTACTTCTCTGTCTGCTCCCTTTCTCATTCATTGCTTTCTGCTTCCTTCCCCTTTCTCCATTCATTCCTCTTCCTTCTTTGCCTCTATCCGTCTTTCTGCCTTTCTGCCTGTCTTTCCCTTCTCGCCCTCTCTCTCCTGCTTCCTCTCCTCTGACTTTCCTTTCCCACAGTCTCTCTCTTGCTCTTGCTCTGTCTCTCTTCCTTTTATCTACAGCCTATTGGCTTCTCATTTCTTTTCCTTCTCCCCTCCCATTTTCTTTCTAAGAATTTCTTGATGAACATGAAAGAGGACTAAAAGGAGCTCCATGAAATCCTTGCCTGGAAGAAAACATGGGTGGATGCTCTTCTGATCATAGGCAGCCACTAAATTTGATTTGTAGCTGATCTTAAATGTAGGAAAAGATTTTCAATTACAAAACTCATAAAGTGTAAAGATGAGGGAACCTGGCTGCGTTTTGAGTTTGACTAATGGTCTCAAAGCGCTTTAAAATGTTTGGCATTTGCCAGCCTTTCTTTCTTCTCCTAATCCTCAAACTCATGAGTTTTTATGGGAAACATAATCCTCTTTTCTGATTCATTTACACTTAGCTCATCTGAGTATTGTTTTGTAAAAACCATCTGAAGTCCAAGAAGTTTTATGAGATCTTTAAAGGCTTGTTTTTTGAACCAGGAAGTTGTGTACTGCCAATATAAATGGACCTTGAACTCTAGGGGGGTTTGAGTCCAGCATCCATAGCATTAAACTGGGTCCAGAATTGGCAAAGGCCCATCCCCATGGCTGACAGAAACTGGGCTTTCACTTTCAGAATAATAGTGAGTTCAGTGTTTGGGATGAGTGACCATCTCAAATGATAGTACATGGGGTACATAACAGGTTTTTCAAGGATTATCTTGCTAGTTACGTAAATAGCAAGAGACTTATGTGGAAAACTGTGATTTTACTGGAGTCTCCCAACTACAGAGTAGGGCTGCTTGCTCATGTGTATATTTCCATATTAATTGTGTGTATACACGCATGTACACAAATGTGTAGAGGGATGGGGTTAACGTTCACATTAGAGATTTATTTTTGTATTAAAATTTTTTTTTTTATTTTTAGTTTTATTATTTTTTTGAGATGGAATCTCGCTTTGTCGCCCAGGCTGGAGTACAGTGACACAATCTTGGGTCACTGCAACTTCCTCCTACAGGGTTCAAGTGATTCTCCTGCTTCAGCCTCCTGAGTAGCTGGGATTACAGGCACGCACTACCATGCCCAGCTAATTTCTGTATTTTTAGTAGAGACGAGGTTTCACCATGTTGGCCAGGCTGTTCTCAAACTCCTGACCTCAAGTAATCTGCCTGCCTTGGCCTCCCAAAGTGCTGAGATTACAGGTGTGAGCCACTGGCCTTTTGTTTTTCTTCAGAGTTGGGGTTTCACCATGTTGCCCAGGCTGGTCTCAAACTCCTGAGCTCAGGTGATATGCTCACTTTGGTCTCCCAAAGTGCTGGGATTACAGGTGTGAGCCACCGTGCCCAGCCTCACACTAGAGGTGGTTTTTTTTTTTTTTTTTTTTTTCCTGTGGTTTTATTTCAGAGATGATCTGATTGTGATATATCCAAATCTATCATAAGGCAGGTTGTAATTGGGTTGAAGATTGGTGTGAAATGCCCACCTCTCCATTGCTGTGGGTTGAGAGGAAAACTGCATTATGTATTTTTTAATGGTTAAAAAACATTTTTCTGCAGAGCCAAAGAGCATGGTTAAGGTCATTTCTCTCCCAAATACTAGGATCTCAGGCAGAGTCCCAGGTCTTCTGGAAACTGAGGCTCCAAGAGGTGAAATGACTTGCTCAAGTTTCCATGGGAAGTTGATATGGTTTGGCTGCGTCCCCTCCCAAATCTCGTCGTGGATTGTAATCCACGTGTCGTGGGAGGAACCGGGTGGGAGGTAATTAAATCATGGGGGTGGTTACCCTCATGCTGTTCTCCTGATAGTGAGCTCTCAGGAAATCAGATGAGTTTTTAAGGGTTTTCCCGTCTTTTGCTTCGGCACTTCTCCTTGCTGCCGCCATGTGAGGAAGGACGTGTTTGCCTTCCCCTTCTGCCACGATTGTAAGTTTCCTGAGGCCTCCTCAGCCCTGCAGAACTGTGAGTCAATTAAATTTCTTTCCTTTATAAATTAACCAGTCTTGGGTATGTATTAGCAGCGTGAGAACGGACTAATACAGAAGTAAAGCAGGTAGAGCCCAGCTCCCCAGAGTCCCCATCCAGGCTGTGCCCTCCACAGGTAGCTGCCACTTATTGCCCAAAAGCAGCTTTAATGCTTGCCATCTGTCCATCTGGGGCCTGGGAGTGACCCACTAGAATAGCCGATCCACCACTGAAGACAGGTAGAGCCTGGAGGGATGCTGTCCTTTACTCTTTCCTGAGCTTTCCCCTGTCTGACATCTCTCCTCTCCTGTCCTGGCTCTGCAGAATGTTGTAGCTATGCTAATCACCCTCCTCCCCACCTCCATCTATTTCAACTGCTGTTACGGAATCCCTACCTGAGAGGTAAGAGCTCTGTGAACTGATCTGAGTTTCAGGTAGGAAATATTTTCCCTACGTGTTGGTGAATTTTCCATAAGATGACAAAGAATTGTGGGCTGTACTATGATACAGGCATCATACAAATCAGGTCCTCCCCTGAGAGGTCTATCATAATCTCACAGTGTTGCTTCATTCAGTTGTTGTTTTTCCTTTTTAAGCTTTCATTTACATCTTCTCTCCCTAACAAGAGAGGAAGTTTCTTCAAGACAAGGGCTTTATGCCTTGTGGATCCTTTGTATTTCCACAGCCTCAGTGCCTCCTTCAGAGATGGGGTAGGTATTTATTAGCTTCTGTTGCATCCTTCATACAGAACCTGGTGCTGAGAGACAGCTTCTTCTTTTTTGTTTGTTTGTTTCTTAAGACCAGTCAAGTACAGTACCGAGAAGAGGGGAAAGAGTAGAACAAAGAATTGGATCTGTAACTGACTGTGAACAGTCAATTGAGGTAACTCATTACCTTCGAACCAACCTGGGAGGCAGCCTTGTGACTCACCTCAGTCCTCAATCTTCCCAGCTTGTTCACTTTGGCCTGGCTCAGAGGCTGACCTAGAATGATTCTGTCTAGAAGGACCCTGGATGTTCTTAGAGACACAGACTACTGGGGCTGGAAGGGACTTTTCATCCAATTCCTCTGTGACAGAGGAGGAAGTAGAGGTTCGGAAGGAGAGGTGAGCTGCCTGTGCTCCTTTAGCTAAAGGCAGTGTTAGGACTGGACCTGAGGGCTCTTCCCTCCAGTCCAGCGCTATTTATTCCACGGCAGTGCCTCTCAAACCATGTTCTCACAAGCAGCCAGTGCTCAGGCAGCTGGACTGAGGCCCTGCCTGCCAAATCAAATATTGGAGGTCCAATGTACAGAAAAAAAAAATTAATTAATGGGTTAAGTTTCCTTAGGGTTAAATGATTTTTCCATTAATACTTCTTAAACCATTGTCACCTGTTATTAATTGTCTACTAGCCAATGCAAGAAGGCAACAAAACAAAAGGATAAGCCACAAATAAATAAGAACAAGAACAACCAAAGCCTTGGAAACACACCATCATTCTTAAGTTAAAGGCTTTAAAAAAAAAATAAAAATAGAAGAAGACTGCTATAACTATGGACTTTCTATTGCATTCACATAATAAAATCATGCATTCTACTAGCGACATTGTTTTGAATTCAAATGCTAAAAGTAAATACGTCATTATTTCATGGTTTTCCCCAAAGAGTACTATGACCCCCCAGGACTCTATCCCTGGAACATTCTGCCATCTCTCTTAATGGGTCAGGTCATCTACAAGTTGGGTGACACTGTCGGATTACGGTCCGGTGAAATGATTCGTCTTTATTGAAAACAAATGGCTTAGGGTTGTCAGGGATCCTGAACTCTAATCCTGTCCTAAAGGCCCAGGGACAGGGCTGTCTCTGCGGTTGTCTCTATCGGTTCTCCCCGTCCACGCGGGCGCCCTCTGCTGCCCGCTCTGCACTCCCATTCCTGCCAAGCGAGGAGTAGGGTACCAGAGGCTGCAGACCGAGAAGCAGCCACGGGGACTTTACAGCCCCACAGCGAGCCATCTAAACGGTCTCCGATGGAGACCTCAGCGCGCCCAGACAGCCCTTTCTGGGGCCCGATTTGGTATTTGAATTCAACCCCACAGCAAGTATCCCAGCAAACATGGATAAGAAAATGCCGGGGCTTCCAAACAATATCAAACGCATAGGTCTTCTGCAAGGACAGGACCGTTGAGTAACTTTGCTGAGCCCTTTGTCCTCTCCCGGGACACAGAACCGGGGCGTGGGGACCTCCACCTCGGCGACCCACGGGAGCAACCCCTGTGGATGTGGAGGGTGGCGGCGCGCCTTCAGGCTCCTCACACGCCTTCCCCAATTAGGATCTGCCGCCTGACGTCACGTCTGCCGGAGATTGGCTGCTCAGGTCTGACACTCGGGGCCACGGGAGAGAAACTTTTAAAAGACTTCGCCGCCGGGGCTGCCTCGGAGTGTCCCGCGCGCTCTCGCTCGCTCTCGGC
>NW_012102743.1:1528228-1530933 GCF_000951045.1 Mandrillus leucophaeus | reverse complement strand
GTCGGCTTTCTCTCCCCGCCTCCGCCTGCGCTGAGCGCCGCGGGAAGAGCGGAGTGCGGGGAAGCCCAGGGACTTTTACTGACGTGAAACTCCTAGTGCATTGTTACCGAGCTGCGGGTAAACACAAAAGGCATTTCTGCCTGGGGCGTAACCTTCTGCGCGCAAACCCAACTGCTCCTAGAAGATGGGCGTAAACTTGAGGTCACTACAGTTTAATCCCTCAGCATCAATTAAACTGCAACTGAGTTTTAATTTTGGTCTAGCTAATGAAAAAAATGTTTCGAGGGCAGGCTAGCTGTAAAGATCCAGCTCCTGTTCTGCGGCCTGGAACTTTTCAGCATCAGAGAAATCATGGGCTTGGACTTCCGTGCACCTGTGGAGTCTGCTTTCCTGTGGTGGGGTGTCATGGTATTGATAAAAGTTTTGGTTGGAATGTTTCTGTTATTGGGCGCTCATAGTCTCTTCCCTTCGTGGGCCTCCTATTTCCCCCAGTTCGTCTCAGGTTGGGGTGTAGGGGAAAACTTGTTTTGCTTAGTTGGCATGTTTTTTTCAGGGGTGATAGCAGGCCATGTGACCTCACTCCTTTTTGGACAGTTCTCTCTGAAACTCATTTCCAATTTAAAATGTTGGCCCAGATAATAGAAAAAAAAAATAATTGGCGCTACTGTAATTTGGGGGTAAGAAAACCATTTGTTGGGCCCTTGTCCTCCCTTCCTGTATAGGCCTAGGTTATGCAGGCTTTTTGGTTCTCCCAGCATCCCCTGATATATGTATGGGCCTTGCCCCTCTGCTTGGGCAGCTTTGGGTTGGGCATCCAGGGTACCTGTTAGGACTCTGTCTCATCCAAAGGGTTGCAGAAGCTGGAGGCTGGCCTTTCTGGAACATGCTGGAAGCTTGGGTTCTTGGGAAGGGAGTCTTCCTGCTGCTGGACTCAGCGATCTTGCTTTGTTTCAGGGTCAATGTCTGTGGAGGGCGGTGCTGTCATGGCTGGAGTAAGGCCCCTGGCTCCCAGAGGTGCACCAAACGTAAGTTGCCACGTTCACAGTGGCCCTGCACAGTAGGCAAAGTAGGGGGGGGGTGTCCACATGGGGGCATCTCATAAGGGCCACTTGAAAGGGCTCGGGGGAAGTTGAAGTCTGAAATACGATCCATCCATTACCTGCAGGCTTCATTACCACCTAGGAAGGGCTGGGTCAGGGTAATGTTAGTATCAATGCCAGCAGCAATGCATTGCATCCAAGATTTCTCTGAACTCAACAGAGATATTCATCACTCTGGCACATCTGTGAATCAGGAGCTAGGAAAAAATTTCCATTTGAGGATATGCCATATGGCAGAACCAGTGTAATTAATTTGAACATGATACCAACAAATGAAAGACATTCTTTACGGTGATGGCAGGAGGGGATTGGGGAGTAGAGGGCCCTATTCTGGAGTAAAACATCAATAGTTTTTATAGCTTCCTGAAAACAGCAACCAGAATCCTTCATCCTTGAGGCCTGATGGTTTTCTAGAATGCACTTCTCTGCTGCTCTTCAGAACTGATGGGTGGGGTTCTCTGCAGTGCTTCTGCAGTTCACATGCATGCCCAGCAGTATTTTAAAAAAATGTGTTAATGATGCATATAGATTTGAGAACACTGGAAAATTTTTCTCCTATGCATTGTAAAGTTAAGGATCAGGTTAAATGTATTCTGAGGCTCTTCTTGATGAATTGATGCTATTGGGTGCTCATTGGACATAAAGGAGTCTTACCTTCCCCCTCAGAAAAAGTGAAGCATTCTTAGTTGTTCTTTGCATAGAGATCGAGGCATTCTTATGTGGATTGGAATTGTTCAAAATTTCTGATGCTCGGATTTTGAAATACAGGTGGATGAATTTAAAAAAATTTCGGATACAGTCAATCTAGTGACCTTGTTTGTTGAAAAATGTCTTCAATCCTGAAGGAAACAGAAGGGCTTTGGCATAATGGCCTTACTTTTGTAAAAAGGTGAATGTCCACAGGTTTTATAATGTCTTATGATCAAGCAGGAATTACAGACATGAACAGCCTTCTGACTATCAAATTCAAACCACTAGATCAGAAATGCTCAGGGTTCTAGGCATTTTAGGTTAACTCATAATTTTTCACTTTTAAGTTCTTAAATTATACTTGTCAGAAATGTGTTAGCATTTGTTTAGAATTTAGCATTGCTCAGGCCAAATGACATGCCCTCCCCTCCCCTCAGTAACTCATTCTGTCCAAAACCTGGTATGATATGGTTTGCCTGTAACATGGAGATAACTCATCCGTTACAGCACCAATGCAATGGGATATTGCTGTGTAAAGATTAAAAATACATTTAATTTTTATACTGGTGCGATGACTCACGCCTGTAATCCCAGCACTTTGGGAGGCCGAGGCAGGCAGATCACTTGAGGTCAGAAGTTGGAGACCAGCCTGGCCAACATGGTGAAACCTTGTCTCCACTAAAAAATTAGCCAGTAGACCTGGTGCAGTGGCTCACGCCTGTAATCCCAACACTTTGGGAGGCTGAGGCAGGTGGATCACTTGAGGAGTTAGAGACCAACCTGGGCAACGTGGCAAAACCCCATCTCTACTAAAAATACAAAAAAATTAGCTGGGTGTGGTGGTGTGTGCCTGTAATCCCAGCAACTGGGGAGGCTGAGGCAGAAGAATCGCTTGAACCCAGGAGGTGAAGTTTG
>NW_012102743.1:1517520-1528154 GCF_000951045.1 Mandrillus leucophaeus | reverse complement strand
ATATATATATATATATGACCCAAGCATGGTGGCACATGCCTGTAATCCTAGCTTCTCAGGAGTCTGAGTCAAGAGAATTGCCTGTACCTGGGTCAGGGAGATTGCAGTGAGCAGAGATTGTGCTGGGCGGTGCAGAGACTCCACCTCAAGAAAAGAAAAGAATTCAGAGTAAGATTTTACAGATAGGCAGAAGCTCCTTGATGCCTGTTGGAGACAATGCTCTAAGGCTTTAATCAGTTTGCTTGGCAAATGCAGTTGAGTGCCCTCTCTGAAAAGAGGATAGGCCCCCCATTTTCAGGTTGCCTGGGGATTCGGGGATCCAAAGATGTTCTAGAAGATCCCAAGATGCTCCAGATCTTGGGGAATCACCTCATGGCTTCCTGCTTCTCCAGGCAAGAGAGGCAAAGACGTGTGTGTGCCTAGGTTTAGCTGGGTTTGCCGCCTGGTAAACCAGAGAGAGATCACAGAAGACTGCTGGTCAGAAAAATCAGGGTTGAAGTTACTTACAGGGCTCTAGAGGAAGTTGCTATATTAGTTTAATCTTACGATACCTACAACCAATGCTTCTAGCATTTGGCTTAAGTTTTCCTACCAGCTTCTAGGAGGTAGCCCTTGGACAACACCAGGATCTACGTGGTTCTCAGCATTCAGAAGATTAGCCTTCCTGTACTTCCCAGTTTAACAAATGAATTTAGATACAAATGCTAGAAACTTAATTCACAGCTTTCTTCAGAAATAATTGTGTTTTTAAAAGGCATGCTGGGGTAGTCAGCGTGCAGTCCAAAATAATGTATCTCTGAGATGGATATTTAAAGTAGGGGACTTACTTTGCATGTGTCTGGGAGGTCCAGAGAGCTGAGAGAGCCTTCTACCTTCAGATGGGACCACTGGGGCTCCCGCTGATGCTGTAAACCTTGTGTCCATGGCTGAGTAGTGTGATGCCAGGAAAGACTCCTGGCTTTGGGGCCAGAAGACCTGAATTCAAATGCTGAAACCCTCACTAGCTGTGTGGCCTCGGGGAGTTCACTTGACCTGTCTGGCCTGTATTTTCCCATTCAGAAATGCCTGTGCTAAAACCTTACCTTCTTTGTAGGATGGTTGCACGTGTCAAGATGAAAAAAAATGGGTATGAAGGCCTTGATGAAACCAGGAAGATTAATATTAGAGATTAGTGTTGGATCAAGCCAAGTAAATTCTGTCTGCTTTATCGATGACTTGGTTTTCTTCTGTTTGTGGTTTCCTTCTCTCACTTCCCTATTATGCTGAGATTGAACAATTACACTTGGGTATGGTTTATTACACATAAGAGTACAAAAACCAATGATATGCCCACATGAAGTTCCCCCTTATAATAGTCATCATAAAATGTGCATATACATTTAAATGTATAACCCAGAATGTCTTCTAATTGTCATTACACGTTGAAGATAATGAAGAATTTGAGTTTATATAGGTCATGTCCAATTGATGCAAAAAAAATTTCTGTTTAAGAGATTGGAAGTGTTCATGTTGTTCAGTGTTTGCCTAATCCAGTGAAGAAAATAAGGTATCCCTTTGAGCAAGTGTGGATTGTTTTTAGTTGATTGAAACCTAATTTAAATGGACCATGATCAAATGCTTCTGAAGACTAAAGATTTAGTGAACCTTAAATTGCAAATCAGAGAGATGTGAACAAGCAAGCGGCAGACTCACATAGGGGCAAAGAATAGATTCGTGCACTCACCAAGGTGGTCCTCCGGGCTGTAGCCACCGAGTCACTATGTAGAGACGCCTGGTTACATGTTAATGTTGCTTTTCCAGACACCCTTTGTGTGTGGATCCCTAGGAATTGAAATTATAGTGTGGGATGTGTCATTTTAGTTAATACTGGATGACGCTTGGTAGCGTTACCTGTTTTGAACAACAGAGATGGAGAGATGGACCACATTTTGACTCTTTCCAAGGAATTAACATTTAAAGGAAGGTTTTGTGGGTTAGGGACTTTGTCTTCCAAGTGGGGCATTAAACCCCTGATGTGTAACATTTTTGCCTCCTATCATTTTTGTAGTTTTTTTTTTTTTTTTCGTATACCCAAACTGAACCTCCCCTCATGGCCTCATTGCTTCTTCCAGTGTTTTCGCCCCCGTCTCAGGGTAAGTGCAGGCCAGACAGAGACATTGCCGGTAGGCTCAGCTTTAATGAGAACACTGGACATGGGAATAGGCAATACAAAAGAATGAAAGAGAGGAGAGTGAGGCTGGGCTGGCAGGATTATGGGGTAGAGAGAAAAGAGATGATGGCAGATATGAATCCAAAGTGGGTGCTTGGCACGTTGCAGGCCTTCCATACACGCATGGATGGTTCTTGCATTTACTGTTTAGCTTTTACCATGTGCCAGGTTCTATGAATAGAGGAGAAACACAGCCAGCTGTAGGGAGTGCAGGTCTGTTTTTACTCACTTAACTCATGGCACATCAAATGACTTGTTCTCTCCTTAGCAAGAAACAGAAAATCGATATTCCATTGCTTTTCCATTGGCATTCAGCCCATGCCTCTTTAGGGGAAAAAACCCAACTCTAGACATTTTCCTTAAATTATATGCAAAGGAGACAGAGTCACATGCACCCTTGGTGCCCAGAGACGCAGTGGTGGATGGCATCATCCAGGAGGGCGTGATGTGGCTGGAGTTCAGGTGACCTAGAGAACTCTCTCAGGCTGTCCCCCATCCCTCTTGACTTGGCATCGTGCTTGCCAAACTTGGGAGTCGAGCCCAGAGTGATTATATATATTTTTTGTGTGCCTGCTATGGCCATTGACAGCTGCTTTGCCAATAGATCTGCAGTGAGGTTTACCATGGCAACTGCTGGTAGGGCCACCCCAGCCCCCATGTGGGAGGGTCAGCTGGAGAATCTTGTTATGTGGCACAGACAACCTCGGTAAAGAGAGAGGAACCCAGAGGTCAAGTTCACACTAGGTCAAGTATGTGTTCTCAAGACTAGTTAAAATAAACATTTAGGAACCATAAATTCTACATTGTAATAGTGCTTAAACCTTCATGATGAAGCCCTCCTCCAGCCCGTGGGCCTGCTGAGCACACCGCCCGCTCCCTGCCTGCTCTGCTTTATCGGAGTTTTTGCCGCCCAGTGAACCATTGGCCTTTGGGAAGCCCGACTTGTTGAAAGGACCTTTGACAACCACGAGGTTTTGCTGTTTCTGCCCCTGTTATTTGTTGTCTTGAATATTTCAGACGTACCCAAACATGTTCGAGAGCTCAAATTAAATTTTCCTAAAGTGCAGATTTTGCTTCCCAGTCCTTCCTAGCAATGAACAGAGGTGACTTGGAGTGCGAGGGTTATGTCACCACCCTTTTAATATGGACCAAGATCAGGTCTGGCAGAGAGGAGCTGCCGATGGGGTGGGGGTAACTTGTGTGGGTGCTGTGGAGCTTACAGAGAGCGTTTCCTTGATCTTCACACCCTGTGGGTGTCGTTGAGGCGGGTATGCTTTATTACCCCTCTTCCCAACAGTGGGGCAGTGCTCAGATGCCACTGCAGATCTTGTGGCTCTTCCTACTGCCCTGGGATTCCTGGACATCCAGTGCTGTGACTTTCTTTCTTGAGGTCTTGGTCTGAAAACTGTCCTGACAGCCCTCAGTCATCTGGATTGGCTTCCACTGCCTAACTTCACTTCTTGATTTTCCAAGCTATGTGAATTTTCTCGGGCTTCTGTAACAAGTTCCACAAGCTGGGTGACTTAGAACAATAGAAATGTGTTGTCTCACAGTTCTGCAGTCCAGAAGCCCGATGTCAGGGTGTTGATGGGGTTGCTTCCTTCTGAAGGCAGTTCTAGGCCTCTCTCCTTGGTCTGTAGATGGCCATCTCTTCCCTGTGTCTTTATACATTGTCTTCTGTGTGTGTCTGTGTCCAAATTTCCCCCTTTTATAAGGACATCAGTCACATTGGATTACCCCTCACCCCCTGCAATGATCTCATTTTAACTTGATTACCTCTGTAAAGAACGTGTCTTCAAAGGTGGTCACATTCTGAGGTACTTGGGGTTAGGACTTCAACACTTTTTTTTTTGTTTTTGTAGGGGGAGTACAATTCAACTCATGATGTAAGCCCATGGATGCCTTGCGCACAGGCTGGAGAGATGGCTTTTGAGAGTTGGCTCATTCTGGGGGCACTTGGGAACCCTAGCAGCTGACCCAAGGATAGGTGGGCGGGACTTTGACTGGGCCGCTGCCGAACAGTCTGTGACTGTGGATCTAATTTGGTTACTTTTCTATTGCAGCAGCAGCTCTGGCTGCTCCAGGGGGTGATAGGAGAGATGAGGAATTGGCCACAGGTAATTTTGGTGATGCCTCTGGCCATTTTTACTGGGGCTCTTTTAAAGAGATTCTAGATTAGTGTTTCTTACACGTGAATGTCCAGCGGGACCACTGGAAGGGTTTGTTAAAAATGTTAAAACTTGTTAAATTCAACGAATTGAATCAAAATCTTTGGGGGTTTTTAACAAGCATCCCAAGTTATGCTGATGGAGGTGGCCCACAGTTTGAGAAACTGGTCCAGAAGGAACTCAATCCTGGGCAATATTTATGACCCTTTATGTGGGAATTTAAAGGCCAACCTCAATGCTTAACAATTTAGAGAAACCTCTCAAGGCAGGAACCCTCTAAACATTGGGATAGCTTGGATTTGAAGAACGTTATGTACAGTCAAAGATTGCTGCACATGCGGTTTTTACATCCAGTTTTTCTTTAGTTAGTTGAATGTTTAATATATACGTATATTTTTGCGAGAGCTGGAAATTTGCAGAATTATTGCTGATTACATAGAGTGCCTTTAAAAAAAGATTTAAATGCTTTGGAACACTTGGGTGTTTTTTTCCACTAAAATTTTTTTTTTTTTTAGTTACAAAATTTTTAAAGTACACACAAACATAGAAGCTGCCTATCAGGGTCATGTTTTTAAAAGCTCCCTGATGTAGTAGTTCAGTACAATGATTTATACATAAAGGAGAAACTGGTCTTATCTTTCTCCAAATGCATGTTTTACTAATGGTTTCCTGCTTTCTTAGTGGAGAGAAAATATTACATAATTTGTTGGTGTGACACAAATTGGTTGTTTTGGTACTTACGGAAAAATACATCAGGGCTGTATTTGCAAGCATACCTCAGATATGGAGGGTTCAGTTCCAGCAAATATCTCAATAAAGTGAGTCACACAAATTTTTTGGTTTCCCAGTGCATGTAAAAGTCATGTTTATACTGTATTGTAGACTATTAAGTGTACAATAATAGATTATGTCTAAAAAGACAAGTGTATACCTTAATTAAAAGTATTTTATTACTAAAAAATGGAAAGATCATGTGAGCCTTGAGTGAGGCATCATCTTTTTGCTAGTGGGAGGTCTTGCCTTGATATGGATGGTTGCTGAAAGTTGGGGTGGCTGTGGCACTTTCTTTAAAATAAGAAAATAATGAAGTTTGCTGCACTAACTGACTCTTCCTTTCATGACAACTTTCTCTGTAGCATGCAGTGCTGTTTGATAGCATTTGACCCACTGTAGAACTTCTTTCAAAATTGGAGTCAGTCTTCTCAAACCCTACTGCTGCCTTATCATCTGTTTATATAAAATTGTAAATTCTTTGTTGTCATTTCAACAATGTTCATAGCACCTTCACCAGTGTTAGATTCCATCTCAAGAAACTACCTTCTTTGCTCATTTATAAGAAGCAGCTCCTCATCTGTTCAAGTTCGAACATAAGATTGCAGCAATTCAGTCCCATCTTCAGGCTCCATGTTTAATTCTCTTGCTATTTCCACTACCTCTCCAGTGACTTCTTCCACTGAAGTCTTGAACTTCTCCAGGTCATCCATTGGGGTTGGAATCAGCTTCTTCCAAACTCCTGTTAATGTGGATACTTTAATCTCCTCCCATAAATCATGAATGTTCTTAATGGCATCTAGAACAGTGAATCCTTTCCAGAAGGTTTTCAGTTTACTTTGCCCAAATCCATCAGAGGAATCACTATCTATGACAGCTATAGCCTTATGAAATGTATTTCTCAAATAAGAAGACTTGAAAGTTGAAATTACTCTTTGACCCATGGACTACAGAATGCATGATGTTTTAGCAGGCATGAAAATAACATTAATCTCCATGTACATCTCCATCACAGCTTACAGGTGACCAAGTGCATAGTCAGTGAGGAGTAATATTTTGAAAAGAACCTTTTCTGAGCAATAGGTCTCAACAGTGGGGTTAAAACATTCAGTTAACCATGCTGTAAACACATGGACTGTTATCCAGTCTTTGTTGTTCCATTTACAGAGCACAGGCAAAGCAGATTTAGCATAATTCTTAAGGGCCCTGAGATTTTTAGAATGGTAAATTGGCACTGGCTTCAATTTAAAGCCACCAGCTGCGTTAGCCCCTAAAAGGAGAGTCAGCCCATCCTTTGAAACATTGAGGCCAGGCATTGACTTCTCAGTTTTCTTCAAGAACTTTTTCTTTACATTCACAACTTGGCTAACCGGTGTAAGAGGTCTAGCTCTTGACCTGTCTTGGCTTTCTACATGCCTTCCTCACTTAGCTTTTGATTTACAGTGAGAGATTTGTGAGTCTTCCTTTCACTTGAGCCCTTAGAGGCCCTTGTAGGGTTATTAATTAGCCTGACTTCAATATTGTTGTGTCTCAGGGAACAGGGAAGCCCAGGGAAAGGGAGAGAGATGAGGGAACAGTCAGTGGAACAGTCAGAACACACACAACATTTCTCAATTAAGTTTTCTGTCTTATATTGGGTACGACTTGTGGTGCCCCCAAACAATTACAGTGGTAACATGAAAGATCACTGATCACATATCACCATAACAGATACATTAATAATGAAAAAGTGTGAAATATTATGAGAATTTCCAGAATGTGACTCCGAGACAGAAAGTGAGCATTTGCTGTGGGGAAAATGTTGCCAGTAGACTTGTTGCATGCAAGGTTGTTACAAACCCTCCATTTGTAAGAAACACAGTGTTTGCGAAGTGCAGTAAAGTGAAGCAACAAAAAATGAGGTCTGCCTGTATATGTATAAACTGATATGTGTCTGTTAATTTTCCCTGCCTGTTATGGATTGAGCACATCACGTAGAGACAGTCCATTAGGTACTGAAATTCTGTGCATACATTGCCATCGAGACCCCAAACTGTGTGGTTATAAGAAGGAAGTGCCACTGCTTTCTCCCCTCCTCTCCCTTCTATCTTACCTGCTTTTGTTGCCTTTCTCCTCTTTCTCCCCTTACTTGGTCTCAGTTTGGCTTTGAATGAGAGGCAGTATGGCTCAGTGGTTGGAAGTTCAGTCTTTGGAATTAGAATACGGAGCTCCTAATTGACCTTAATACTTCCTCACTGTGTGACCTTGAACAGTCAAGCTTGAGACCTGGAGCAGGGCTAAGTTAACTCCATTCACAAAATAGGAATAATGATGGTCTCTGTAATCATCCAGGGGCTTGCTAGGGGGCTGCATTAGGTAATACATTAAAAGTGCATAGAGAGCAGGGCCCCTGCACAGTAGTTGACCAAAATGAGCTCTCAGCACCTTTCATTTGTCTGCTCAGGACCACTTCCTCCTGGGCACCACTGCTTCTTCCATGTCCCTCTTCTGAGATCCTTGGGGGCTGATCCTGTTTGCTGCTCCCTAAGCAGACTCTGTCTGATGCTCCCTAAGCACTCTGATTTCACTCTTAGTTGGCTCTGGGTATGGCTGAGCCAGGTGGAAGAGGCATCTGTCCCCTCATCAGTGTTGAGCTCCTGGGAAGCAGGTCCCTTGCTTTGCCACAGTACAAGTGCCACAGTACAAATGCTACCTAGGAATAGAATAGAATTGAGTTGAACTAGCATCTCTGTTTTTGCTGTGTTGCTAATGCTGTCCTCTAAATACTATAGAAAGAATGCTTTCTCTTTTCTTTGCTTACTCTCACCTTTTGGCAATAATTTCCACTTGCTTTTCTTTCCTGCATTTTGTCTTTGTACTTTTCCTTGTCCAGCAGACACTGCTGATTGTGACAGCTTTTTCAAGGGCACAGCACCTTACTCTGTTTCCTCCTGCCTTTGCTCTGCAAGGCTGCTCTGGCATGGCCCAAACTTTGAGATGACTTTTCCTTTCTCCCTGCCAATTTCACAGTCTTTCTGTTCAACATCATCATCTGATAGAGATTTGGGACTAAGTAAAATGAATGTTGTATGATTTTCCCTGTAATTTTAGATCCCCATATACTGCTCTTGGCCAACTACGCTATTCCCTGTGGCTTTTTTACTCCACCACATTTGAGTAATATTGTTGGCATGGACATAAGTAAACAGTTTGAAAGTGTCGTGTTTTGTAAACTAGAAGATGGATGGGCTGATTTTTTAATACATGCTCTTGGTTCTGCTGGGCCAAAGGAAAGATGAATTTGGTCAGTGGATGGGAAGATGAATTGGAGGAAGGTGTTGCTATCCGAAGTTGATGTGGCCAACTTTACTGAACTGGTGAGATCATTATTTAGAGGTGAAAACTGAGTGGCTGGCGGTGACTGTTCAGAGGGATTTGGATAATGCAGTTAGACGGAATTTTTATAGAGGAGATAGCTTGCTACCAGTAAGAGGCCACCAACCAAAAATATCATAATAAAGTAAGGAAAATAGAAGGATAAGGATCTTTTGTCTTTGTAAATTTAAACATGTTTTTATTTCTTTGTGGGATTACCAGACAATTCCAATGTGGCTTTTAATCTTTCATGAACTTCATTTTATTATTGCTATATATATGTGTGTGTGTGTATATATATGTGTGTGTGCGCACATATATATATATATATGTGTGTGTGTGTGTATATATATATTTGAGATGGAGTCTTGCTTTGTCACCCAGGCTGGAGTACAGTGGCATGATCTCAGCTCACTGCAGCCTCCTGGGTTCAAACGATTCTTCTGCCTCAACCACCCGAGTAGCTGGGATTACAGGCATCTGCCACCACACCTGGCTAATTTTTGTATTTTTAGTAGAGACGGGATTTCACCATGTTAGCCAGGCTGGTCTTGAACTCCTGACCTCAGGTGATCTACCTGTCTTGGCCTGTCAGAGTGCTGGGATTGCAGGTGTGAGCCACCACACCCAGCCTATTATTGCTATTTTTAATTAAACTGTAGAGTCTCCATCCTCCCATATGCATTTCATGTTCACACCATAGCAAGTAGACAGTTAACACTTAGCATCTTCAAAATATGATTATTGTAAAAGCTATTTAAATTAGCCGAGACTTATCACTTTACCTTCATAAATCATTTACTACAGTGATTCAAGGGTGAGGATACTCCTGCCTCTTCAATGGCTGTGAAACTTCAAGCAGATTAATGACCTCCTCTGAGACTTTTTTCAACCTTCAGATGGGAAGAGTACCCTCATCACACAACTTCATTCATGTTGTTGTTGTGAATATGAGGCATACAAATCTTCTTTGCTCCGAATGCTTGTCACATTGCATCGTAGACATTGATGTATTGTCTGGCATTCCTGCTCTGTGAGGGTAGGGATTATACTATAGCCATCTTTTTGTCTTCAGTGCCCGGTAAGCATGTACACCTTTATGGAATCAATGAATGAATGAATGCATGATTCATTTGTTGTACTTTCACCAAGCTCCTATATACTAGGTTTTGGTACACAGAAGGTGTTAAGATGACTTTTTCTTTCTCCCTGCCAATTTTAGAATCTTTCTACTCAATATCATCATCTGATAGAGATTTGGGACTAAGTAAAATGAATGTTGTATGATTTTTCCCTCTAATTTTAGATGCCCAAGTACCATGTACTTGAAAAAACTAAAACAGGGTCATAGGTTAGAGAGTGACAGGAGCTGGAATTGGAGGTGGGGAGAGGGCTGAAAGAAGGTCTCTATAGGAAGTGACACGTGAGGCCTGTGTGATATGAAAGGGTCTGAGAGAAGAGTATTTTAGGCCAACAGAACAGCTAGCACAAAGGCCTTGGAGTGGGGATGGGCCTGGCTTGTTGTAGGAACACAGGTCATTATTGTTGGGTTGTCAGTGAGGGCTCCTGTAACAGGCGATATGATGATAGGGTTGGATCCCAAGTCAGGTCTTACAGGCTGTGCAAGGCCACAGATAAGATAACAAGAGGAGACTGTACAATACAAGCACAGTCAACACGATTACTGTACAACTCGAGTGCATACAAGTGTATTTTATTACTAAGAAATTAAAGAAAATAAAGGATTTAGTATTTTTTAAGGCATGGAAAAGTAGCTTAAGTAGAAAATTCATTAGATCACTTTGATTGCATTTTTTATTGATGAGAAAAACTGCACACGGAATGCGAAGTCCCCAAGTCCACACACAAATTATTGTCATAGCCTGACCACCTGCCTGGTGCCCAGATTGCCAGACCAGCCCTGTGCTGATTGGACCCGCCGGACCTCTGCCGAGCTCTGGTGGAAAGGCAAGACCTTCACCAGGGAGCTGCGAGGCTGCAGTTTAGGATGAAAGTGTGAGGGTGAAGAAAGCCAAGTCACCGGTCACTATTGTGTTAAAAGTCAAATTAATGGGGATCCTCACATGGTACTAAATTTAAAAAAATGCTCACTCCTTTATTTTGATGATCAT
>NW_012102743.1:1491600-1516795 GCF_000951045.1 Mandrillus leucophaeus | reverse complement strand
ACCATCAAGTTTACCAACAGTGTCTCTGGTATACCTCCTAGAAGTTGGTTTGAAAATAAACAAAAATACCTACATCTCCACTTTAATTCTACCCTCCCTGGAATTTATTTTATTCTCCTAAAAGTAGGGTTCATGCAAAGACAAGAATTATTTCAGGAGAGTCCTGTTTCTTTTATTTTGAGATAGTGAAAAGATTATGTTAAGTTAGTCCAAAATTTCATAGTAATTGGAGGTGAAATAATACAGACAATCAGTAAATTAAAGGTAGAGACTGTTTTTGTTTTCCCTTTTCATCCATTTAGGAGATTGGCCTACACAGCAGTTCTCTATATATACAATAGACCCTCAGTAAGGTTTCTTGATTAATGAGCATTGCAAGTTACATTTGTTTCTGAGTGGAGGACCAGCTGAAATCCATTTAAATCAATGACTACTGAGATTATGTTATTAAACGGTTCTTTTTGTTTTACGAGAATGTGTATTACAACAAATGTCCCAGTGTAAGTTTGGAATGCTCTGTTTTTGAGTGGTAGAGGCTCTTTTCTCTGGCAAAATTTCCCCGTTTCTTCCTTTAATACAGCGTGCTTGAATGGCAGTTCACAGACACTTAGCTAGTGGCTCTCAAAGTATAGACCCGGGAACAGGGGCGTCAGCTCCGCCTGGGAACTTGTTAGAAATGCAAACTCTCCAGCCCTGTTAAACCAGGAACTCTGGGGTAGGGCCAGCCATCTGTGTTTTAACCAGGCCTCTTGGGGATCCTGATACAGCTGTGGCTTGAGAACCACTGCTCTAGCAGAACCCATCTCCTCCTCCCTTTCCACATCCCCCACCCTACTATGATCACTTGTGGTGTGATGAGGGGGACAGGGAAATCAGCTCTTTTGGGCTCCAGGCCTTGGAGAGGAGAGGCTTCATTTATCCTTTCCCCCTTCATTTCTGCCTAAGGATGAGTTTGTATGGTATAAAGCCCAGTGGAATGGATTATTTTCCCCAGTGTCAGATGGGAACTTTGGAATCGGAGCAGATATAGCTGTGCATGTTGTTATTATTGTTATTAATTGTTATTCAGAGACAGGGTCTCACTCTGTAACCCAAGCTGGAGTATAGTGGCATGATCATAGCTCACTGTGATCTTGCACTCCTGGGCTCAAGCGATCCTCCTGTCTCAGTCTCCTGAGTAGCTAGGACTACAGGTGCATGCCACCATGCCCAGCTATTTTTTTTTTAAACTTTTTTGTAGAGGTGGGGTCTCGCTGTGTTGCCCAGGCTAGTCTTGAACTCCTTGCTTCAAGTGATCCTCCAACCTTGGCCTCCCAAAGTGCTGGGATTACAGGTGTGAGTCACTGCACCTGGCCACCATGCACATTAATACACATTCTATACTGTATGCTCGCTGAGGAGGGGCAAAGAAACCAGTTTTCATTCAGTGAATATACCTGTAAATGTGTTTTGTCCCTTTATGTCTTCCTGATTCTGTTCTGTTCCTTAACATAAAAGATGCCTAAAGCACACTTCTTCATATTCTTCAAAGCCACATTTATCAAGGTGTGGTTCCAGGACCTCCTACAACAGAATCCCTGTGGGATGTGTAACAGATGCAGGTTGTGGGGCTTTCCCACAGACCTACCGAATTGGAACCCCTGGGAGTAGACCCCTTGGCCCTCATTTTCACAAACACGCATCTGACCAATCCACACGGAAGCTCGGGGGCCCTGAGTTTAAAGTACATATGCCGGAATATAAGATATCAAAGGCAAAGAATGATGAGGAAGGTATTGCAAAATTAATAAAAGTAACGAAGGAGCAACATTTTATTTTAGAAATAGGTGCCATTACTTGTTTCTGAAATAATTTGAAAGTGAAATGAAGAACAAGCTCTTGTCTAGAGCATGCTCTTGAAATTGGCAGGGATTTGCTTCCTCGTGTCAAGATCAAGAAGTTCAGATGCAGAGGAGACGAGGCTGTGCTGCTCAGTTGTTCCTTGGGGTCATGCTGACTCCATTCTGGAAGTTGCTGGAGGAATGCATCATATGTTTGGAAACAGCCCAGTTGAGAATTTCAGCAATGACACGCCTTTTTATTAGATGTGTATTTAGGAAAGGAATTGCCTATTACAAGACTAGGGCCCTTTGTAGAAGGAGCTGAAAAAGGAGCTGGTTTGCTTGTCCTGTGAAATAGGGACTATTTTCCCCATTTTGCGTCTTTTCTTTTCTTTCCACAAAATAAATAAATGCAAAGACGTGTCACTTGAATGTTGTATAAAAATCAGGTCTTTTAACAAAATGCTTGTTTCTCTCCGAGTAGAAAGGCATTTTTCCCCAGGGGAAACTTACTAAAACCATCAGTTATTGTAGTAATAGCTATGCCTCGTTAAAAGTAAATAGATTGTTTTTTCTTCCCAGTGCCGGTAGCATGTAGCTATTTCCAAATATCTGTGTGCTAACTTCTGATGAAGCATCCAAATGTTTAAATATCATATAAAGGCCACAGTCCTAGAAAATGGTGTTAAAATTTTGAGAAAATTCAAATTTGAGGAATTACCTAAAATACTAAGTAAATTAAAAAGTATTTGTAACATTTAAAAAATTTATGTCAAAAATATTTTTTAATGTCAAAAATGTTTTTTAATACTTAAAAAACTTTAGCACTTTGGGAGGCCGAGGCGGGCAGATCTCGAGGTCAGGAGATCGAGATCATCTGGCCAAAATGGTGAAACTGCGTCTCTACTAAAAATACAAAAATTAGCTGGGTGTGGTGGTGGGCGCCTATAGTCCCAGCTACTTGGGAGGCTGAAGCAGGAGAATCGCCTGAACCCGGGAGGTAGAGGTTGCACTGAAACGAGATCTCGCCATTGCACTCCAGCCTGGTGACAGAGCAAGACTGTAAAAAAAAAAAAAAAAAAAAAAAAGGAAATAGTCCTTACTCCTTCAGTCTCAGTTGGGAAAACCATAGAATAATGAAGACAAAGTTACAGATTAAAGCAATAGCTCCATGGCCAAAGTGGACAGTGGGATTATTAAATAGTGTATTTAAATAGACTTTTTAGAGAAGTTTTAGGTTCAGGGCAAAATTGAACGGAAAGTACAATATTCCTGTATACCTTTTGCCCGCACATACATACAACCTCTTCCACCATCAAAATCCTGTCCCTGTCCTATTATGATTGATGAACCCCTATATTACCACCCAGTGTCCATAGTTTATATTAGGGTTCACTCTTGGTGTTGTATATTCTTGGGGTTTTGGCAAATACATAATGACATACATCTACAGTATCATACAGAATAGTTTCACTGACCTAAAAATCCTCTGCACCCTGACTACTCATCCCTCCTTCCCGTCTAAACCCTGACAACCACTGATCCTTTTACTGTCTCCATAGTTTTGCCTCTTCCAGAATGTCAAATGGTTGAGATCATACTGTAGGTAGTCTTTTGAGATTGGCTTCTTTCACTTAGTAATAGACATTTAAAGTTCCTCTGTGTCTTCATGGCTTGATAGCACGTGTCTTTTTAGTGCTGAATAATATTCCATTGTCTGGATGTACCATAGTTTATTTATCCATCATCTGCTGAAGGACATCTTTGTCACTTCCAAGTTCTGGCAATTATGAATAGAGCTGCTGTAAACATTTTTGTACAGGTTTTTGTGTGGACATAAGTTTTCAACTCTTGTGTAAATACCAAGGAGTGTGATTCCTGAACCATATAGTAAGAGTATGTTTAGTTTGGTAAGAAGTGGTAACTGAAACTGTCTTCCACAATGGCTATACTATTTTGCATTCCCACCAGCAACAAATGAGAGTTCCTGTTGCTGCACTTCCTCGTCAGCATTTATTGTTGTCATCAGTGTTTTGGATTTTGGCCATTCAAATAGGTATGTAGTGGTTTTAATCTTGTTTTAATTTGCAATTCCCTAATAACATATAATGTTGAACATGTTTTTATAAGCCTAAGGTACTTGGGCTTTTTTGGTAAGGTATTTGTTCAGGTCTTTTGCCCAGTTTTTAATCAAGTTGTTTGTTTTCTTATTGTTGAGTTTTAAGGTTCTTTGCATATGTTGGATAATGGTCCTTTATCAGACATGTCTCTTGAAAATATTTTCTTCCACTCCGTGTCTTTTCATTCTTTTCAGTGTCTTTTTCAGAACAGAAGTTTTTTATTTTAATGAAGTCCAGCTTATCAATTCTTTCTTTCATGGATTGTGCCTTTGGTGTTATATCTTGTTTTATTGTATTAGCTGGGACTTCCAGTACTATTGAAAAGGAATGATGAGAGAGAATATCTTGCTTTGTTCATGATCCTAGCAGAAAAGCTAGTTGCTCACCATTAGGTATGATGTTAGTTGTATGTTTTTTGTAGATGTTCTTTATCGAGTTAAGGAAATTCCCTTCTATTTCTGGTTTAAGTGGGTGTTGGATTTTGTTGAATGCTTTTTCTGTATCTATTGATATGATCATGTGATTCTTCTTCTTGAGATTGTTGATGTGATGGATTATGTTGATATTTGAATGCTGGACCAATCTTGCATACCTGGGATAAATCCCACTTGGTTGTTGTGTGTATTTGTTTTTATACGTTGTGCATTCAAATTTGCTAATATTTTGTTGAGGATTTTTGTATCTGTGTTCATGAGAGATACTTGTCTGTAGTTTTCTGTTCCTGTAATGTCTTTGCCTGATTTTGTTATTAGGGTGATGCTGGCCTCAGAATGAGTTAGGAAGTATATCCTCCTCTTCTATCTTCTGAGAGAGATTGTAGAGAATTAATATACTTTCTCCCTGAAATGTTTCCTAGAATTGACCAGTAAACCCGTCCTGACTTGCTGTTTTCTGTTTTGAAAGGTTATTTATTATTGATTCAATTTCTTGAGTTTTGGCAGATTATGTCTTTTAAGGAATTGATCCATTTCATGTAGATTATTGAGTTTGTGGGCATAGAATTCATAATATTCCTTTATTATTGCTTTAATGTTCATAGGATTTATAATGATGTTCCTGCTTTCATTTCTGACATTAGTAGTTTGTGTCTTCTTTTTTTCTTAGTTAGCCTGGCTAGAGGCTTATCAATTATATTGATGATTTCAAAGAGCCAGCTTTTGGTTTCATTTATTTCTTTTGTTTATTTTCTATTTTCAATTTCATTGATTTCTAGTCTAATTTTCATTATTTCTTTTTCGCTGCTTACTTTGGATTTAATTTACTGCTCTTTTTCTAGTTTCCCATGGTGGAAGCTTAGATTATTAATTTTAGATAGTTCTTTTTTAAAAAATGTATGTATTCATTGTTATGAATTTCCCTGTAAACACTGCTTTCACTGTATCCCACAAATTCCATTAAGTTGTATTTTAATTTTTGTTTAGGTCTAAAATATTTTAAAATTTCTCTTGAGATTTCTTCTTTGACCCATGCTTTATTTAGAATTATGTTGCCGTATCTCCAAGTATTTTGGGATTTTTCCAGTTATTGTTATAAATTTCTAGTTTAATTCCGTTATGACCTGAGAATGGATATTATATGATTTTTACTCTTAAATTTGTTAAGATGTATTTTATGACTGAGAATGTGGTTTGTTTTGGTGAATGTTCTATGTAAGCTTGAGTAAAATGTGTATTCTGCTGTCATTGGATGAAGGAGTAAATAGATGCCAGTTATATTCAGCTAGTTGATGGTCGTATTGAATTCCAACTATGTCCTTACTGATTTTCTGCATGCTGGATCTGTTCATTTTGTGATAAAGGAGTATTGAAGTCTTCAACTGTAATTATGGATTCATCTATTACTCCTTGCATTTCTATCAGTTTGCTTGTTTGTTTGTTTTTGAGACAGGGTCTTACTCCGGCACCCAGGCTGGAGTGCAGTGGTGCAATCTCTACTCACTGCAACCTCTGTCTCCTGGGTTCAAGTGATTCTTGTGCCTCAGCCTTCTGAGTAGCTGGGACTACAGGTGGATGCCACCATCCCTGGCTAATTTTTGTATTTTTTGGTAGAGATAGGGTTTCACCATGTTGGCCATGCTGGTCTTGAACTCCTTATCAGGTGATCCACCCACCTTGGCCTCCCAAAGTGTAGGGATTACAGGCGTGAGCCACCATGCTGGGTCATCTATCAGTTTTTGCCTTAGGTATTTGGTGCTCTGTTGTTAGTTGCATACACATTTAGGATTGGTATGTTTTCTTGGGGAATTGACACTTTTATTATTATGTAATGCTCCACTTTATGCCTGATAATTTTCCTTGATCTGAAGACAGCTCTCTGAAACTAATGTAGCTATTTCTGCTTTCTTTTGATGAGTGTTAGCATGATATATATTTTTTTCATCCCTTTACTCTTCATTTATGTCAATCTTTATATTGAAAGTAGGTTTTTGTAGACAACATATTGTTGGGTTTTGTTTTTGATCTACTCTGACAGTCTCTGCCTTTTAATTGGTGTATTGAGACCATTGATGTTTAAAGTGATTATTGATATAGTTGGATTAATAGCTACTGTATTTGTTACTGTTTTCTGTTCATTGCCCTTGTTTTTTGTTCCTCTTTTTGTCTTCTACTTTTTTTTTTCTGCCCCCCTTTTTTTTTTTTATTAAAAAGAGAGAATCTTGTTCTGTTGCCCAGGCTTGTGTGCAGTGGTGCAATCTCATCTCACTGCAACCTCCATCTCCCAGGCCGAAGTGATCCTCCCACCTCAGCCTCCCAAGTAGCTGGGGCTGTAGGTATGTGCTACCACACTTGGCTAATTTGTGTGTGTGTGTGTGTGTGTATGTGTGTCTGTGTGTATTTTTTTTTTTTTTTAAATTTAGAGTCTCACCCCGTCACCCAGGCTGGAGTGCAGTGGGTGATCTCGGCTCACTGCAACCTCTGCTTCCTGGGTTTAAGCAATTCTCCTACCTCAGCCTCCCAAGTATCTGGGATTATAGGTGCCTGCCACCATACTCAGCTAATTTTTGTACTTTTAGTAGAGACAGGGTTTTGCCATGCTGATCAGGCTGCTCTTGAACTCCTGACCTGAAGTAATCTGCCTGCCTTGGCCTCACAAAGTGTTGAGATTACAGGTGTGAACCACTGTGCCTGGCCTTGTGTTTGTATTTTTTGTAGAGATGAGGTTTTGCCGTGTTGCCCAGGCTGGGCTTCAACTCTTGGGCTCAAGTGATCCATCTGACTTGGTTGCCCAAAGTGCTGGTGTTACAAGCATGGGTCACCATGTCTGGCCCCTTTTGTGGTTTTGATTGAGCATTTTATATGATTCTATTTTTCTCCTTTCTTAGCATATCAGTTATACTTTTTTAAAACTTTTTTAGTTGTTGCTCTAGAGTTTGCAATATATGTTTACAACTAATTCAAGTCCACTTTCAAGTAACACTATACCACTTCACTGATAGTGTGAATACCTTATAATAACAGAATAATCTTGATTCCTCTCTCCCATTCCTTGTATCATTGCTGTCACTTATTTCACTTATATATAAGTACACACACACACACAATTGAATGTATTGTTGTTATTATTTTGAGCAAACTTATAAATCAAGAATTGGAAAAATAAAAGTGTTTTAGTTTACTTTCACTATTCCTTCTCTGATGTTCTTCCTTTCTTTGTGTAGATCTGAGTATCTGCCCTATATTGTTTGCCTTCTCTTTGAAGAACTTCTTTTAACATTTGTTGCAAGGCAGTTCTATCAGCAACACATTTCCTTGACTTTTGTTTGTCTGAGAACATCTTCATTTCTCTTTCACTTTTTAATTAATTCTTGTGGGTACATAATAGGTATCTGTATTTATGGGGTACATGAGATATTTTATTACAGAAGTATAATGTGTAATAATCACATGAGAGTAAATGGAGTATCGGAGTATCCATTATCTCAAGCATTTATCCTTTATGTTACAAACAATCCAATTATACTCTTAGTTGTTTTTAAATATGCAATAAATTATTGTTGACTATCATCACCCTATTGTGCTATCAAATACACAGAACATACTCATTCTGTCTAACTATATTTATGTACCCCTTAACCATCCCCACATTGCCCCAGTCACACTACCCTTCCCAAGTCCTCTAATAACTATCATTCTGCTCTCTATCTCTGTGAGTTCAATTGTTTTAATTTTTGCCTTCCACAAATGTGAGAGCATGAGAAGTTTGTCTTTCTGTGTCTGCTTATTTTACTTAACATAATGACCTCCAGTTCCATCCATGTTGCAAATGACAGGATTACATTATTCTTTTTTTTTTTTTTTTTGAGACGGAGTCTCGCTCCCCTTGTCTGGGCTGGAGTGCAGTGGTGCGATCTCGGCTCACTGCAACCTCTGCCTTCCGAGTTCAAGTGATTCTTCTGCCTCAGCCTCCTGAGTAGCTGGGACTACAGGTGCACGCCACTACACCCTGCTAATTTTTTTGTACTTTCGGTAGAGACGGGATTTCACCATATCGTCCAGGATGGTCTCAAGCTCCTGACCTCGTGGTCTGCCCTCCTCGGCCTCCCAAAGTGTTGGGATTACAGGCGCGAGCTGCTACTCCTGGCTGATTTCATTATTCTTTATGGTTGAATAGTACTCAATTGTGTATATGTACCACAGTTTCTTTATCCAAATCTTGGCTATTGTGAATAATGCTTCAATAAACGTAAGAGTGCAGATATTTCTTTGATATACTGATTTCCTTTCTTTGGGGTATATACCTGGGAGTAGGATTACTGGGTTGGATGGTAGCTCATTTTTAGTTTTTCGAGGAACTTCCAAACTGTTCTCCATAGCAGCTGTTATTTGTTATTTCATTTGTTAGCATAGTCATTTGTTATTTCCTGTCTTGCATGAAAGGCATTTTAACTGGGGTGAGATGATATCTCATTGTGGTTTGATTTGGATTTCTCTGATGATCAATGATATTGAAAACCTTTTCATATACTTGTTTGCTATTTGTATATCTTCTTTTGAGAAATGCCTATTCAGATCTTTTGCTCATTTGTTAATTGAATTATTCAAGTTTCTCCTGTAAAGTTGTTTGTGTTCCGGATATATTCTGGTTATTAATTCCTTGTCAGATGGATAGTTCGCAAATATTTTCTCCTACTCTCTTGGTTGTCTCTTCACTTTGTTGATTGTTTCCTTTGATATACAGAAGTTTTTTAACTTTATATGATCCTATTTGTCCATTTTTTTTTGTTTGCTTGTAGGATATTACTTGAAAAAATTTCGCCCAGTCCAAAGTCCTGGAGAGTTTCCCCAAAGTTTTCTCATAGTAAGTTCATAGTTAGAGGTCTTAGATTTAAGCCTCTAAATCCATTTTGATTTGGTTTTTGTATATGATGAGAGACAGGGATCTAGTTTTATTCCTCTGCATATGGATATTCAGTTTCCCCAGCACCGTTTATTGAAGACTGTCTTTTCCCTGGTGTATATTTTTGGCACCTTTGTCAAAAATGAGTTCACTGTAGATGTATGGATTATTGCTGGGTTCTCTATTCTGTTCCATTAGTTTGTGTATCTGTTTTTTTGCTAGTATCATGCTGTTTTGGTCACTATAGTTCTGTAGTATAATTTAATATCGGATAGTGTGCTTCCTCCAGTTTTGTTTTTTTTGCTCAAGATAGCTTTGGCTATTTTGGGTCTTTTGTGGTTCCATATAAATTTTAGGATTATTTTTTCTATTCCTGTGAAGAATAGAAAAAATATTTTCTTTCTTGGTGTTTTGATTAGGATTGCATTGAATCTGTGTATATGGCTTTGATTACTATGGACATTTTAACAATATTGATTCTTCCAATCCATGAACATGGAATATTTTTCCATTTTTTTGTGTTCTCTTTAATTTCATTTTTGTTTTTATATTTAGCTATTTATTTTGAGATGAAGTCTTGCTCTGTCACCTGGACTGGAGTGCAGTGATGCGATCTCAGCTCACTGCAACCTCTGCCTCCCAGGCTCAAGCGATTCCCCTGCCTCAGCCTCCCAAGTAGCTGGGATTACAGGTGCCCGCCACCATGCCTGGCTAATTTTTGTATTTTTAGTAAAGACGGGGTTTCACCATGTTGTCCAGGCTGGTCTGGAACTCCTGACCTCAAGTGATCCACCTGCGTTGGCCTCCCAAAGTGCTGGGATTACAGGTGTGAGCCACAGCACCTGGTCAGTGTGTTTTTTTTTTTTTTTTTTTTTTTTAAATTTAAAAAGTTTTATTTTCATTTCAGGGGTATATGTGCAGGTTTGTTATATAGGTAAATTGTGTGTTGTGGTGGTTTGCTGTGCCAGATTATTTCATCACCTGAGGAATAAGCATGGTACCTGATAGGTAGTTTTTTTATCCTCACCTTTTTCCCACTCTCCACCCTCACGTAGGCCCAGTGTCTTTTTTTCTCTTCTTTATGTCCATGTGTACTTGATGTTTAGCTCCCACTTGTAAGAACATGCAGTATTTGGTTCTGTTACTATGTTAGTTCACTTAGGATAATGGCCTCCAGCTCCATCCATGTTGTTGCAAAGGACATGATCTCTTTTTTTAATGGCTGTGTAGTATTCCATGGTGTATATGTACCACATTTTTTCCTATCCTCTCTACTGTTGATGGACATGTAGGTTGATTCCATGCATTTGTTATCGTGAATAGTGCTGTGGTGAACATATGCATGCATGTGTCTTTATGTTAGAATGATTTATATTCTGGGTATATACCCAATAGTGGGATTGCTGGGTCAAAAGGTAGCTCTGTTTTAAGTTCTTTGAGAGATCGCCAACTGATTTCCACAGTCCTGAACTAATTTACATTCCCACCAACAATGTATAAACATTCCCTTTTTTTCTGCAGCTTCACTGGCATCTGTTATTTTTTGACTTTTTAGTAATAGCCATTCTGACTGGTGCGAGATGGTATCACATTGTGGTTTTGATTTGTATTTCTCTAATGATAAATGATGGTGAGCATTTTTCATGATTGTTGCTGCATTTATATCTTCTTTTGAAAAAATGTCTGTTCATTTCCTTTGTGTTTTGCTTGTTAATTTAAGTTCCTTATAAATTCTGGATACTAGACCTTTGTCAGATGCATAGTTTGCAAATATTTTCTTCCATTCTGTGAGTTGTCTGTTCACTGTGTGTTGATAGTTTCCTTTGCTGTGCAGAAGCTCTTTAGTGTAGTTAGGTTCTATTTGTCATTTTTTGTTTTTGTTGCATTTGCCTTTGGCATCTTTGTCATGAAATCTTTTCCAGGGCCTATGTTACCTTTCAGGGTTATCTTCCAGGGTTTTTATAGTTTTAGGTTTTATGTTTAAGTTTTTAATCCATCTTAAGTTGATTTTTTTTGTATATGGTGTAAGGAAGGGGTTCAGTTTCAATCTTCTGCATGTGGCTAGCTAGTTACCTCAGCACCATTTATTGAGTAAAGAGTCTTTTCTCCATTGCTTGTTTTTGTTGACTTTGTTGAAGATCAGATGGTGGTAGGTGTATGACTTTATATCTGGGTTCTCTATTCTGGTCTATTGGTCTGTGTGTCTTTTTATACAAGTACCATACTGTTTTGGTTACTGTAGCCTTGTAGTGTAGTTCCAAGTCAGGTGACGTGATACCTTCAGCTTTGTTCTTTTTGATTAGGATTGCCTTGGTTGTTTGGGCTCTTTTTTTGGTTCCATATGAACTCTAACGAAGTTTTTTCTAATTCTGTGAAGAATGCTGTTGTTAGTTGGTAATAGCATTGAACCTGTAAATTGCTTTGAACAGTATGGTCATTTTAATAATATTGATTCTTCCTGTCCATGAGCATGGATTTTCTTCCATTTGTTTGTGTCAATTATTATTTCTTTCAGCAGTGTTTTTCAATTCTTGTTGTAGAGATCTTTTACCTCCCTGGTTAGCTGTGTTCCTAGGTATTGTGTGTATGTGTGTGTATGTCTATTGTAAATGGAATTGCATTCTTGATGTGGCACTGAGCTTGGATGTTGTTGGTGTATAGAAATGCTTCTGATTGTTATACATTGATATTGTATCCTGAAACTTTGCTGAATTTATTTATCAGATCTAGGAGCTTTTGGGCAGAAACTATGGGATTTTCTAGATATGAAATCATATTGTCTGCAAATAGAGATAGTTTGACTTCCCCTCTTCCAACGGAATGCCTTTTATTTCTTTCTCCTGCCTGATTTCTCTGGCTAAGACTTCTAGTAATATATTGAATAGGAATGATGAGAATGGGCATCCTTGTCTTGTTCTAGTTCTCAAGGGTATGCTTCTAGCTTTTGCCCATTCAGGATTATGTTAGCTGTGGGTTTATCATAGATGGCCCTTATTATTTTGAGGAAAGTTATTCAATGCCTAGTTTGTTGAAGGTTGTTTTTTTTTAAACATGAAGGATGTTGATTGTTATCAAAAGCCTTTTCTGCATCTATTGAGATAATCATGTGGTTTTTGTTTTTACCCCTCTTTATGTGATAGATCACATTTATTGATGTGTGAATGTAAGGCCAACCTTACATCCCAGTGGTGGTAGTGGATTAGATTTTTGATGTGCTGCTGGATTTAGTTTGCTAGTATTTTGTTGAGGATTTTTGTATCTGTGTTCATCAAGGATATTGGCCTGAAGTTTTCTTTTTTTATTGTATCTCTGTCAGGGTTTTGGGATCAGAATGATGCTGGCCTCATAGAATGAGTTAGGGAGGAGTTCCTTCTCAATTTTTTGGAATAGTTTCAGTAGGAATGGTACAACCTCTTCTTTATATGTCTGGTAGAATTTGGCTGTGAATCTATCTGGTCTTGGACTTTTTCTGGTTGTTACGCTTTTATTACTGATTGAATTTCAGAACTTGTTTTTGGTCTGTTCAGGGTTCCAGTTTCTTCCTAGTTCAATCTTAGGAGGTTGTATCTTTCCAGGAATATATCTATTTCTTGTAGGTTTTCTAGTTTGTGTGCATAGAAGTGTTTGTAAGAGTCTCTGAGTTTTTTTTTTTTTCCCCCCTGTGGGTTCAGTGGTAATATCTTCTTTATCAATTCTGATTGTGTTTATTTGTACTTTCTCCTTTTTTTTCTTAATCTAGCTAGTGGCCTATCAATCTTATTTATTCTTTCATAGAACTAACTTCTAGTTTCATTGATCTTTTATATGTTTTTTTGCTTCTCGGTTAGATTCAGTTCAGCTCTGATTTTGATTATTTCCTGTCTTCTGCTAGCTTTGGAGTTGATTTGCTCTTGTTTTTCTAGTTCTTCTAGGTGTAATGTTAGGTTGTTAATTTGAGATCTTCCTGTTTTTTTGATGTGGGCAGTTAGTGCTATAAACTTTCGTCTTAACACTGCTTTAGCTATGCCCCGGAGATTCTGGTATGTTGTATATATGTTTTCATTAGTTTGAAATCATTTCTTGATTTCTGACATAATTTCATTGTTTATTCAGAAGTTATTCAGGAGCAGGTTATTTAATTTTTGTGTAGTTGTATGGTGATATGGTTTGGCTCTGTGTCCTCACCCAAAATCCCTAATTGTAATCCCCACATGTAGAGGGAGGGACCTGGTGGGAGGTGACTGGATCATGGGGGTGGTTTCTCCCATGCTGTTCTTGTGATAGTGAGGGAATTCTCATGAGATCTGATGGTTTTAAAAGTGGCAGTTTCCCCTGCACACTCTCTCCTGCTGCCATGTAAGATGTGCCTTGCTTCCCCTTCACTTTCTGTCATAATTGTAAGTTTCCTGAGGCCTACCCAGTCATGTGGAGCTATGAGTCAATTAAACCTCCTTTGTTTATACATTACCCAGTCTCAGGTAGTATCTTTATAGTGGAGTGAGAACAGACTAATACAAATGGTTTTGAGTGATCATCTTAGTGTTGATTTCTGTTTTTATTGTGTTGTGGGTCCAAGGGTGGTTGGTATTATGTATGACGAGGATGTAGAGAAAAGGGAACCTTCATACACTGTTTATGGAATGTAAATTAGCACAACCACTATGGAGAACAGTTTGGAGGTTCCTCAAAAAACTAAAAATTGAGCTACCATATGATCCAGCAATCCCATTTCTGCGTATATACCCAAAAGAAAGAAAATCAGTATACCAAAGAGATATTTGCACTCCTAAGTTTGAAGCAGTACTATTTGCAATAGTTAACATTTGGAAGCAACGTAAGTGTCCATCAACACATGAATGGATAAAGAAAATGTGGTATGTGTACACAATGGAGTACTATTCAGCCATAAAAATGAATGAAATCTAGTCATTTGCAACTACAAGGATGGAACTGGAAGTCATTATGTTAAGTGAAATGAAATAAGCCGGGCACAAAAAGACAAATATCACATGTTCTCAGTTATTTGTAGTGTCTAAAAATCAAAATAATTGAACTCACGGACATAGAGAGTAGAAGGATGGTCACCAGAGGCTGAGTAGGGTAGTGAGGGGCTGGAGGGGAAGTGGGTATGGTTCAGGGGTAAAAAAAAAATGGAATGAATAAGACCTATTATTTGATAGCACAATAGGGTGATTTTGGTCTATGATAACCTGATTGTACATTTTTAAATGGCTTAAGGAATGTAGTTAAGATTGTTTTTAACTCAGATAAGGGGATCCTTGTGGGGACAGGTGCCCCAATCACCATGATGTGCTTTTTTGATATAGGCATTGCATGCCTATGTCATGGCGTATTATATGCCATCCTTGTCAGCATTTGTTATTGTCTGTTTTTTGATATATATCATTTTAACTGGGGTGAGATGATATCTCATTGTAGTTTTGATTTGCATTTCTCTGATGATCATGATGTTCACATGCCTGTTTGGAATTTGTATGTCTTCTTTTGAGAAATGTCTGTTCAAGTCTATTGTCCACTTTTGATTGGATTATTAGTATTTTTTTCTGTAGAGTTGTTTGAGCTTCTTACATCGTCTGGTTATTAATCACTTGTCAGATAGTAGCTTATGAATATTTTCTCCCATTCTGTGGGTTGTCTCTTCACTGTTTCCTTTGCTGTGTAGAAGCTTTTTAACTTGATGTGATCCCATTTTTCCATTTTGGCTTTGGTTTTTTATGCTTTTAGGATATTGCTCTTTGTCTTTTCTGATTGTTGTTGGTTTAAAGTCTGTTTTATTTAAAATTAGTATAGTAATCTCTGCTTCTTTTTGTTTTCTGTTTGCTTATTAGATTTTTCTCCATCCTTTTACTTTTAGTCTATGGATGTCATTTTATGTGAAATGGGTGGGTATCTTGAAGACAGTATACAGTTGATTCTTGCTTCTTTATCCAACTTGGTACTCTGTGCCTTTTAACTGAGACATTTAACCCATTTACATTCAAGGTTAATACTGACATGTGTGGATTTGATCCTGTCATCATGTTGTTAGCTGGTTATTATGCAGACTTGATTTTGTAGTTGCTTTATAGTGTCAATGGTCTGTGTACTTAAATGTGTTTTTGTTGTGACCAGTAATGGTTTTTCATTTCTATATTTAGCACTTCCTTAAGGACCTCTTATAAGGCTGGTCTGGTGGTAACAAATTCCTTTAGCATTTGCTTATCTGAAAAGGGTCTTATTTCTTCTTTGCTTATGATGCTTAGTTTGGCTGGATATGAAATTCTTGGTTGAAGTTCCTTTTTTTTAAGAGTGCTATATTTTGGCCTCCAGTTTCTTCTGGCTTATACAGTTTTTGCTGAAAGGTATGCTGTTAGTCTGGTGGGGTTCCCTTTGTAGGTGACCTGCCCCTTCTCTCTGGCTGTCTTTAATCATATTTATTTTATGTTGATCTGGGTGAATGTGATGACTGTGTATCTTGGGGATGATTGTCTCATATAGTATCTCACAGGGGTTCTATGTATTTCCTGAATTTGAATGTTGGTCTGTCTAGCGAGGTTTGGGAAATTTTTGTGAAGTGAATATCCTTAAATATATTTTTCAAGGTGTTTACTTTCTCACTCTTTCTTTCAGAGATGCCCATGAGTCATAGATTTGGTCCCTTCACATAATCCCATATTTCTTGGAAGTTTTATTCATTCTGTTTCATTTTTTTTTTTTTTGTCTGACTGGATTAATTAGGAGAATCGGTGTTTAAGCTCTGAGATTCTTTCTTCAGCTTGGTTATTCTGCTGTTAATACTTGTTATGATATTGTGAAATTCTTGTTGGGAGTTTTTCAGCTCTATCAGATCAGTTTGGTTATTTCTTAAGATGGCCATTTTATCCTTTGGCTTCTGTGTCATTTTATTGTATTCCTCAGATTCCATTGATTGAGTTTCAACTTTCTCCTGAATCTCCACGATCTTTGTTCCTATCCATTTTCAGAATTCTGTGTCTGTCATTTCAGCCATTTCAACCTAGTTAAGAACCATTGCTGGGGAACTAGTGTGGTTGTTTGGAGGTAAGAAGACACTCTAGCTTTTTGAACTGCCAGAGTTCTTGTGCTGTTTCTTTCTCATCTGTGTGGGCTGATATTCTTTTAATCTTTGAAATTGCTGTCCTCTGGATGAGTTTTTTTTTTGCTTTTATCTTCTTTGCTGCCATTGGGGGTTTAATTGTGGTCTAAAGTGGGTTCGGTTGACTAGGTTCAGTTGACTACTAAGCTGTGTGCTCTAATTCTGTGGGGCTGGTATGGGGCCCCCAGCTTTGTTCCTTGGCCCCTTTGGGTTAGGAATCTGTGCACTGAAGGGCCCAAAGTGTTTCTGGTCCACTGACGTCAGTACTCTGATGGGGGGTGCCCGCCAGCGCATTTCCTCAGGGCAGTGGCAGTGGGATCCATGCTGGCTTGTGTGTGCCAGAAGCTGCAGTGGTGCAGTGGGGTGCACACGTGTTGGTTGGGGTGGGGTGCCAGCAGGAGCCTTTGTATTGAGTTTTCATAGGCACTATATCCTGGCAAAATATTTTACCATTGTATTTTGGGCTGTGATCCAGTAGGCGCCATTTAAGAATGTTAGCCAGCAGATAGGCTCTTACTGTACTGCCAAACTTTTTTGTTTTAGCACAGTGGGTAGGAGTGCTCTGTGTTGGGGGTTAGAGAGATGACCCTCTTACCTAGTTTGTTCCTGGGTCTTGCAGGAGGCCCCTCCAATCACTGGCTCTGTGCTTGCATTTCTTTTGTTAGAAGTTCTGGTTCATGAGGATCCCTCAGGCAGGGGCCACAGTTGGCACATAGGCTGTATCCTTGCTGCTTCCTGTGGAGGGAGGCACACTCGAGTCCTCCACCAGCCTGTGAACCCAGGCATCTTCTTCTCTCACTGACCTGAAAATGAGGGCTCCTCCCTACTTGGGTACTGACCAAGCAAGCAAGCTCTGCTTGGCTAGGAGCTGTGAGGGTGAGTGAGGTCACCTAATCTGCTGTGTGGGTACTTCCTGGGGGAACATGGGGTTGCACCTGCCTACGGAGTTCAGACAGAAACAGGACCACTCAGCTGGAAGTTCTAGCATGCATGGCCCATCTGCCTACCAGTGGTGGAGGTGGGTGGAGATGCCTGCCCTGCTGTACAGGTGTTATCCTGGGGCAATAGGATATTGTGCCCCTTGGCAAAATTCAGATAGAAGGACCACTGTGCTGGAAGCTCTAGCAGGCGTGGCCTGCCTGGCTACCAGCTTTGGGGGTGGGTGGAGGGGCCTTCCCTGCTGTCCAGGTGTTTCCCAGGACAACAGGAGGTTGAGTCTGCCTGCTGAGTTCAGGCAGAAGCAGGACTGCTGAGTTGGAAGCTCTAGTAGGCATGGGCCACCTGGCTATGAGCCGACTGGGAGAGTGGAGTCACCTTCCCTGCCGTCTGGGTGTTTCCCAGTACAGCAGGAGGCTGTGGCTGCTGGCTGAGTTCAGGCAGAAACAGGACCGCTGGGCGGGAAGTTGGCGCTGAGCCTTGTCTAGCAAGGGCTGGGTGAGGGCGGCTGGAGCAATCTTACTGCTTCCAGGCACCCTGACTGTGGCCTCTACTGGGGTTATGGCACTGGTGCCAGTTTGTTTTGGGATCCAAGGCTTGTAGAGGTGTCCTTGGACTTGAGAGTTGCCTCTGGAAAATCTCCAGGTGGCTCTCTGCTTCAGTTTAGAAGCATGGTTTGGTGTGCAGGGGCCTAGAAGGATTCTCCCATTCCCAGTCCTGCACAGGTCCTTGTGGAAAGTGTGAATCCTCTGAGGGGGCTCTCACTCACCTCTCCCTTGTTGGGGAGCTTCTCCTGGTTCTGTGTTGACTCCAGATAGACTCCTGCCCAGCTTCACTCCTCTTTGCTGTCTGTGTCCCCTTGCTGCCTTGATGGATCCTGGAGTAGTTTCATGGATGATTAGCTTGTAGGATCAGTGTTCAGTTTGTTTCCCTCTTCAGTTTCTTGCTTCAGTGTTTTGTAGTTTTCATTGTAGAGCTCTTTCACTGCTTGGGTTAATTCCTAGGTATTTTATTTTATTTGTAGCTATTGTAAGTGGGATTACTTTCTTGATTTCTTTTTCAAATTGTTCACTATTGGCATATAGAAATGTTGCTGATTTCCATATGTTGATTTTTATATCCTGTAACTTTATTGAATTTGTTTTATTAGTTCTAATAGTTTCTTGGTGGAGTTTTTAGGTTTTTCCAAAGATAAGATCATATTATCTGCAAACAAGGATAATTTGACTTCTTCCTTTTCAATTTGGATGCCCTTTATTTCTTTCTTTTGTCTGATTGCTCTAGCTGGGACTCCCAGTACTATGTTAAATAACAGTATAAAAGTGTGCCTTCTTGTCTTGTTCCAGATCTTTTCCCCATTCAGCATGATACTAGTGTGGGTCTGTCATACATGGCTTTTATGGTACTCAGGTATGTTTTTTTCTATACCTAATTGTTTGAGTGCTTTTTTTCATGAAGGGATGTTGAATTTTATCAAACGTTTTTTCAGCACCAATTGAAATGATCACATAGTTTTTGTCCTTCATTCTGTTGATATGATTATCACATTGATTTGCATATGTTGAACCATCCTTGCAACTCTGGGATAAGTCACACTTGGTCATGATGAATGATCTTTTTAATGTGTTGTTGAATTTGGTTTGTTAGTATTTTGTCTAGGATTTTTGCATTAATATTTATTAAGGATGTTGGCCTGTAGTTTTTTATTTTATTTTTTTAAATTTTTTGGGGGATATGTCTTTGGTTTTCATATCATAGTAATACCAGCTTCGTAGAATGAGTTTACAAGCATTTCCTCGTCCTCTATCTTTTGGAATAGTTTGAGTAGGATTGGTATTAGTTCTTCTTTAATGTTCGGTAAAATTCAGCAGTGAAGCCATTGGGTCCTGGGCTTTCCTTCCTGGGAGACTTATTTTTACAGCATTGATATCATTACTCGGTCTGTTCAGGTTTTCAATTTCTTCATGATTCAATCTTGGTAGGTTGTATGTGTCTGGGAGCTGATCAATTTCTCCTAGTTTTCTAATTTATTGGCATATAGTTGCTCATACTGGCCTCTAATCCTTTGAATTATCAATTGTAATTTTTTTTTTCCATCTTTGATTTTATTTGGGTCTCCTCTCTTTTTTCTTAGTTTGGCCAGAGATTTATTGATTTTGTTTATCTTTTCAAGAAACCAACTTTTCATTTCATTGATCTTTTTTATATATATATATTTATCTTTTATATATCTTATATATATATATTTCATTTAAATTTCATTTATTTCTGCTCTGATCTTTATTATTTCTTTTGTTCTACTAATTTTGGGTTTAGTTTGCTCTTTCTAATTCTTTATGATACAGCATTAGGTTGTTTATTTAAAGTTTTTCTACATTTTTGATGTGCTCATAGCTGTAAATTTTCCTTTTAGTACTGCTTTTGCTGTATCCCATAGGTATAGTATGTTGTATTTCCATTATCATTTGTTTCAATAATTAAAAAAAAATTCCTTGTTAATTTATTCTTTGACCCTCTGATCATTCAGGAGCATAATGTTTAATTTCCAGGTATTTGTATAGTTTCTAAAATTCCTTTTTATTGATTTCTAGTTTTATTCTATTGTGTTCAGAGAACATACTTAATATGATTTCAGTTTTTTGAAATGTTTTAAGAGTTGTTTTGTGGCCTAAGATATGGTTCATCCTTGAGAATGATCCATGAGCTGAGGAGAAGAATGTATATTCTGCAGCCATTGGATGAAACGTTCTGTAAATATCTGTTAGGTCCATTTGGTCTATTGTGTAGATTAAGTCCATGATTTCGTTGTTGACTTTCTGTCTGGATGATGTGTCTGTTGCTGAAAGTGCAGTATTAAAGTGTTCAGCTATTATTTTGTTAGGGTCTATCTTTCTCTTTAGCTCTATTAATATTTACTTTATATATCTGGGTGCTCCAATGTTGGGTGCATATATGTTTACAATTGTTATATTCTTTTGCTTTGTTTACCCCTATATAATGACTTTTCTTTTTTGTTTTCATAATATTTGTCTTGAAATCTATTTTGTCTGATGTAAGTATAACTATTTCTCCTCTGTTTTGGTTTCCATTGGTATGGAATATCTTTTTCCATCTCTTTATTTTCAGTCTGTCTGTGTCTTTATAGATGAAGTGTGTTTCTTGTAGGCAACATATCATTAGTTTTTTTTTTTTTTTTTTAATGCGTTTGGCCACTCTTTGTCTTTTGATGGAGAGTTTAGTCCCTTTACATTCAGTGTTGTTATTGTTAAGTAAGGACTTACTCCTACAATTTTGTTATTTGTTTTCTAGTCTTCTCTTTCTTCTTTCTTTTCTGTTTTCCTATTAGTGAAGGCAGTTTTCTCTGTTGGTATGTTTTAATTTCTTGCTTTTTATTTTTTGTGTATCTGTTGCATGTTTTTAGATTTGAGGTAACCATGAGGCTTGCAGATACTGCCTTATAAACATTATTTTAAGCTGATGACAACCTAACACTGATTGCATAAAGAAACCTATATCAACAAACAAGTTCAAAGAAAACTAATAACTTTAACTTTCAAACAAGTAAAAAGAAAACTAATAACTTTACCTACTTTTTAGCTTTTTGTTTCTATTTATATCTTATTGTACTATGTATGTCTTGAAAACTTGTAGTTATTATTTTTGACTAGTTCATCTTTTCTTCTTTCTTCTGAAAACAGTAGTTTGCACACCACAATTACAGTGTTATAACATTGTGTACTTAATATTACTAATGAGTTTTATACCTTCAGATGATTTCATATTGCTTCTTAATGTCCTTTTCTTTCAGATTGAAGAACTCCCTTTTAGCACTTCTTATAGGACCAGTCTGGTGTTGATGAAATCAGCTTTTGTTTTTCTGGGAAAGTCTTTATGTCTCCTTCATATTTGAAGGATATTTTTGCCATATATACTCTTCTAGGGTAATAATGGTTTTCTTTCTGGACTTTAAATATGTCCATGACACTCTCTCCTGGCCTGTAAGGTTTCCAGTGAAAAGCCTGCTGCCAGATGTATTGAGCTCCATTGTATATTATTTGTTTCTTTTCTCTTGCTGCTTTTAGGATCTTTTCTTTATCCCTGACCTTTGGGAGTTTGATTATTTAATGCCTTGAGGGCGTCTTTGGGTTAAATCTGCTTGGTGTTCTGTAACCTTCTTGTACTTGAATATGGATATTTTTCTCTAGGTTTGGGAAATTTCTCTGTTATTACTCCTTTGAGTAAACTTTCTACCCCAGTCTTTCTCTCTACCTCCTCTTTAAGGTCAGTAACTCTTAGATTTGCTCCATTGAGGCTATTTTCTAGATCTTTTAGGTGTGCTTCGTTCTTTAGTTGTGTATTTTTGTTGTTTAGTATAACTTATAATTTTTCTTGATAGCTTGATATGTTGTACTTGGTATTGGTTCCCATGAAGGTTTCTGCTCAGGGGTTTCTGTTCCAGTAAATTGTATTTCTCTGTATTTGCCTGTCTGTTTGTCCAATTTTGGGGCAGCTTTGTGATCTCACTTTTGCATTGTGACCTCACTTTTCTGATGGATCTACACAGAGTTGATGATTTTTCAGTTTGTTCAGCTTTTTACTTGTTTAGATGGAATGATGACTTCCAAGCTCCTTACATGCAGAACTGGAAAGTAGAAGCTCAAATTTTATTTTTAGAAGAATAAAACTACAAATATAAGCTCTCTGATATGGTTTGGCCAGGTCCCCACCCAAATCTCATCTTGAATTGTAGCTGTCATAATTCCCATGTGTCATGGGAGGGACCTGGTGGAAGGTAGTTGAATCATGGGGGCGAGTTTTTCCTGTGCTGTTCTAGTGATAGTGAAAAAGTCTCACAAGAGCTGATGGTTTTAGAAAGGGCAGTTCCCCTGCACATGCTTTCATGCCTACTGCCATGTAAGATGTGCTTTTGCTCCTCCTCTGCCTCCCCAGCTATGTGGAACTGTGAGTCCATTAAACCTGTTTTTCTTTATAAATTACCCAGTCTTGAGTATTTCTTCATAGCAGTATGAAAATGGACTAATACAGTAAATTGGCACCAGTAGAGTGGGGTGCTGCTCTAAAGATACCCAAAAATGTGGAAGTAACTTTGGAAATGGGTAACAGGCAAAGGTTGGAACAGTTTGGAGGGCTCAGAGGAAGACATGAAAATGTGGGAAAGTTTGGAACTTCCTAGAGACTTGTTGAATGGCTTTGACCAAAATGCTAATAGTGATAGGGACAATAAAGTCCAGGCTGAGGTGGTCTCAGATAGAGATGAGGAACTTGTTGGGAGCTGGAGCAAAGGTGATTCTTGTTAGACTTTAGCAAAGAGACTGGTGGCATTTTGATTTTGCCCTAGAGATCTGTGGAACTTTGAGCTTGAGAGAGATGATTTGGGGTATCTGGTGGAAGAAACTTCTAAGTGGCAAAGTGTTCAAGAGGAGGCAGAACATAAAAGTTTGGAAAATTTGCAGCTTGATGATGAAATAGAAAAGGAAAACCAATTTTCTGGGGAGAAACTCAAGCCTGCTGTAGAAATTTGCATAAGTAACAAGGAGCCCAAGACAGTGGGCTTAATCACCAAGACAGGTAATCACCAAGTTAATCACTAAGACAGTGGGGAAAATGTCTCCAGGACATGTCAGAGACCTTCACGGCAGCTCCTCCCATCACAGACCTGGAGGGAAAAATGGTTTCTTGGGTTAGGCCCAGGACTCCCCTGCTGTATGCAGGCTAAGGACTTCGTGCCCTGAGCCCCAGAGCTCCAGCTGTGGCTGAAAGGGGTCAAGATGCAGCTCGGGCCATGGCTTCAGGGGGTGCAAGCCCCCAGCCTTGACAGCTTCCACATGGTGTTGAGCCTGCAGGTGCGCATAAGTCAAGAATTGAGGTTTGGGAACCTCCGCCTAGATTTCAAAGGATGTATGGAAATGCCTGGATGTCCAGGAAGAAGTTTGCTGCAGAGGCAGGGCCCTCATGGTGAACCTCTGCTAGGGCAGTGCAGAAGGGAAATGTGAGGTTGGAGCCCCCACATAGAGTCCCCACTGGGGCGTTGCCTAGTGAAGCTGTGAGAAGAGGGCCACTGTTCTTCAGACCCCAGAATGGTAGATCCACCAACAGCTTGCACCATGTGCCTGGATAAACTTCAGACACTCAATGCCAGCCCATGAAAGCAGCCAGGAGTGGGGCTGTATCCTGCAAAGCCACAGGGATGGAGCTGCCCATGGCTGTGGGAGCCCTCCTCTTGTATCAGTGTGACCTGGATGTGAAACATAGAGTCAAAGGAGATCATTTTGGTACTTTAAGGTTTAATGACTGTCCTATTGGATTTCAGACTTGCATGGAGCCTTGTAGCCCCTTTGTTTTGGCTAATTCCTCCCATTTGAAATGGGTGTATTTACCCAATGCCTGTATCCTCATTGTATCTAGGAAGTAACTAATTTTCTTTTCATTTTACATGCTCATAGGTAGAAGGGACTTGCCTTATCTCAGATGAGACTTTGGACTGTGGACTTTTGAGTTAATGCTAAAATGAGTTAAGACTTTGGGGAACTGTTGGGAAGGCATGATTGGCTTTGAAATGTGAGGACATGAGATTTGGGAGGGGCCAGGGGTGGAATGATATGTGTCCCCGCTCAAGTTGTATCTTCAGTTGTAACTCCCATAATCCTTTTGTATCATAGGAGGGACCTGGTAGGAAGTAATTGAATCACAGGGGCAGGATTTTCCTGTGCTGTTCTTGTGATAGTGAATAAGTCTCAGAAGAAATGATGGTTTTATAAAGGGCAGTTCCCCTGCACATGCTCTCATGCCTGACGCCATGTAAAATGTGCCTTTGCTGTTCCTTCGCCCTTCGCCATGATTGTGAGGCCTCCCCAGCCATGTGGAACTGTAAGCCAATTAAACCTCTTTCTCTTTATAGATGACCCAGTCTTGGGTTTTTCTTCATAGCAGTATGAAAATGGACTAATACATTCTCCAAAGCATCCTCTGATAATCCTTCCTATTATTCAAGTCTTAAGTTAGATCTTGGGAACATAAAGACAGATTGTTAAAACTGTACTGCATAATTTTCATCTAAGATACTTGTTTTAAGGCATTTTTTCCCATTGAGAGGGTTTTGAGATTATGAAGATGACACTGTACATTTGTAATGTTTTTAACTTTTTGCAGCACTCAAGGGAGGTCCCCCAAGAACCCTCTTTAAGAATGACTTTTTTTGGAAATTACTTACCATTTGATAAGGTGTCAGGGGTAGAGTGGCTCCACACACAGCTTAGAGTTTTGAGGTATATCGGTAGATAGAGGCACCAGTGTGTATCTTCCACCATATGTTCCACTTGGACAAGCACAAAATTGTCTGTTTCCACTTTATTGCTAGTGATCATCTCATTCTACTCCTGATACTACAAGTGGTTTTGGCCAAGTCTCTCCTTTTTTCGATCTGAATAAATTTCAGCTTCTCCTTTCATCTTTCCTTCTGATAGTTTTCATCACCCAGCTTGCTAGTAAAACACATGGCTTTAAAGGGCCATCTGATCTTGTGAAATCTCCTTTCCTGATGGTTTTTCAAAAATGGGAGAGCAATCTCTCTGGCATGTTTTAACTCAGCTGCACCTGTAGCAGAAGCTTGACCTGGACCTGTGGGGTGAGGACGAGAGAACTGAAACTGAGACTCCCATTTTATAGGGGAGAAAAGTAAAGCTCAAAAGAACAGAAGTGACGTTCCAGTTTCTGTGGGCTCTGATTACCCTTTTCTACAAAAGGAGTTAAAAACAATTCTGGGCCGGGTGCAGTGGCTCATGCCTGTAATCCCAGCACTTTGGAGGCTGAGGCGGGAGGATCACCTGAGGTCAGGAGTTTGAGACCAGCCTGGCCAACATGGTGAAACC
>NW_012102743.1:1472223-1491550 GCF_000951045.1 Mandrillus leucophaeus | reverse complement strand
TGCCTGTAATCCCAGCTACTCGGGAGGCTGAGGCAGGAGAATGGCTTGAACCTGGGAGGTAGAGGTTGCAGTGAGCTGAGATTGTGCCACTGCACTGCAGCCTGGGCGAGGAGAGTGAGACTGTTTCAAAAAACAAACAAACAAAAAAACAGTTCTGCTCATTTTTTCTCTTGGGCTTACTAACATGTGAGACACATTTTAAATTTACTTGAAAGAAAGTGCTATGCAAATATTGACTATCATTAGACTTATATTTTGGATAAGCTGTCTTATTTTACTATTGCCAAACTAGGATTGATATAACTACTAGTATTAAAAACATAGAAAGTCAAATCTGTTTTCCCCTGGAACACAGGCGAACCCCCTACTTTTGAACAAGTGATGTCCCATAAGATCTTTATAAATTGGTGAGTTGGAACATGGGTTTTCCTTTGCTGAGTGACATGGTACCGTCTACTGAGCTCTTGATGTGCCAGGACCTGGGCTGACAGCTCTATATGGATTACTTCCGGTAATCGCTATAATAAGCTCATGATTGGCTATCATTTTAAGCTCCATTTTATCAATGAGGAAACTGAGGTTTAGAGAGGATAAATTCTCACAGCAGGAGTCAGACCCAAAGGCAGCACTCTTCTGTCTCCTAGAGGAACTCAGTACAAAGGCCACAGATAGTGCTTGCCCTAGTTTAGAGCCCAGCTACCAAGCCTGGAGATGTTTCTAAGGGACAATGAGCCCTCTGCCCTGGCTGCTGAGAGTCTGGATTTCCCAGACTACAGATGAATTAAATGCAGTCATCTATGTTTACAACACTCACCTAATTGATCCAAGTGCCTACCATGTACTGGATACATGTCAACATGGGAAGATGTTGAGGGGTGGCAGTGGGCACTCTCAGTGATGGGTGGGGCCCTGTGTCACCCTCCAGGAAATTTCTTGGTTTTACATTTGCTCTTTTTAACCCTTTTCTTTTCTTCTGGAAACCTCAGGGAAGACCTGAGTGTTCTTTCACCCTTCACCCCTCCGTATCTGCCTTCTGATTGGCTTATTTCCTCCCTTCTCATACCTATAAGCTTCTCTGCCTGTTTCTGAAGGAAGGACATCGCTTATTTGAGTGTTTCTAAGGGTGTTTTGTCCCTATCAATTGCAAGTACAAAAAATGTTCCTTTTATCTCTCCTGTGCCTAGTACATGGTAGGTACTCAGTAAGTATTTTTTTTGAATGAATGAACAAATAAATCTCTCATGTCTTTCTGACACTGTTGGATCAATTAGATGAGTGTTGTAAACATAGATGACTGCATTTGATTCATCTTTAGTCTGGGAAATCCAGGCTCTCAGCAGCTAGGGCAGAGGACCAGTCCAGGACTCCTAGGATGATGTTGGTGAGGAAATGGATGGACTAGAGGTGAATGCAGAAGCAGCCAGGGCCGAGGGGAATGGATGTCTGCAAGGTGTGGTGGGAGAGGGGGTGGACTTAGAGGCAGTGGTGTGCAGATCCTTTGGTTGTAAGTGGGTGATACACAGACTGACTTAAATAAAAGAGGTTGTTTATTGGCAGGTAACTGGGAATCCTAAGGTTTATGCTGACATTAAGCCTGATTGGATCTCCAGGGGTTCAAATGGTGATACCATGACCTGAACTGACTACATCATTTGCAGGGCTCAGTGCACAAGGAAGACATGGGAACTCTTGTAAAAATGAAAACAAACAAATTTCAAGATGTTGACAGCAGAGTGTTAAATCAAGCACAGGGACCTTCTAAGCACAGCACCTGTGGGACTGCACAGATTGCAGTCTCATGAAGCTGGCCCTGATCAGGATCCTGTCTCTCTCAACTAGTCTCAGCCCTGGTGATCTCCATTTGTCTTCACTCTCAGATATTTTCTCCACGTGACATCAAAATGACACCAACAACTCCAAACCTTCGTTGTCTTTAGACCTAATGATCTCAGAGTAAGGCAAAATTCTGAACCTGTTTTCAGAGCTTTAGTGAAAGTCCCAGAGAGAACTCTGATGGGTGATTGGCCAAGATTGGGTCATGTTCCCATCCCTGAACCAATCACCTGGCCAGTGGTTTGCATTGCTCTGACTGGCTAGGGTTGTGGTGATGGGGGTGTGATGGGAAGGTAGGGCTAGCCCCATATAGCTCTTATGGACTGTGTGGATGCATTGTGGAATGGGAGGGGAAGGTCCCCCAAGGAAGGGATGCTGGATGGACAGAAAGTTAGATCAGCATCAGCTATAGCTGGGGAGACGGGAGACATCACCCATCTTGTGAAGAGAACAAGTAGGTATATGATTGGACGGGGGGGTATAGTTGCAGAAGATGTGGTTTCCAACAGCAGATGGTTGAATGAGTATAGAAAAAGGGGAACGGTGAAGTGGGGATGATATCTTAGGGTGGGGGCAGATGGAGAGGAAGGAAAGGAAGGTCCTTGGGACTTCTAGCCTATAGGTTATGGTGACTGTCCTTGCTTGCTGCTCATGTATTTGAGGGGGTTGCGTCAGCTGGGCCAGCCTATAGTCACCCGGGGCTAGGTTTTAAGAATTCTTGTAATTAGGAGATGAGAAGCAGGAAGCTTTCCATCAATTTCCTTCCTCTGGGAGGTAGAAGGAGCTCTGGAGTCATTTCCCTGCCACCCACTTTGTGATCTTGGGCTAATTATATTACCCAAAACTTAGCTTCAGTTTTGTCATCTGTAATGTGAGAATCTTATAATTCCCAAATAGTTAGTGGGAACTTGTAAGGTGCTTGGTATCATGTCTAAAGTAGGCGCTTAGGAAATACACATTGTTGTTCTGGTTAATACTGGTTTCAGGACTTTCAGGAAACGAAGGTCACTGCTGTGCCATATCCATGCATTACATACTCCTCTGGAATACCTCTAGCCATGTTTACAGTGGAGAACTAAGATAACAGTTCCCTCAAAGATACCAGCTCCTAATGCCTGGAGCCTATGAATGATACCTTATGGCACAAATATTTTGAAGATGTGATTAAGTTAAGGATCTTGAGATGAGGAGATTTTCCTGGATTACCAAGGTAGCTTTATAAGGCATCCTTATAAGAGAGAGAGAGATTTGATGCATTCACAGAGGTGGTAAAGGCATTGTGAAGATGGAGGCAAAGATCGGAGTGTTGCAGCAACAAGCCAAAGAATGCTGACAGACACCTGTAGTGTACCTGGAAGAAGCAAGGAACAGCTTCTCCCTAGGGATATTCAGAGGGATTGTGTCCCTGCTGAAACCTTGATTTCATCCCAGTAATATGGATTTTGGACTTCTAAGCCTCCAGAACTGTGAGAGAATAAGTCTCTGTTGTTTAAAGCCAACCAGTTTATCATAATTTCTTAAAACAGCCACAGGAAAATTGTACACTTTTTTGAGGTAGACCTTTGTTATTTGCTTTGGTTCTCGTGTTTACCATGATATTGCACCTGCTACAGTTTTCTGGTTTAAACTCTGGGGGGAGTCAGGTGAGACTTTCCAGATGGCAGTAGCCCATGCCATTTCTACCACACTGAGCTCCTGAAGAGCCATCGGAGCCCTAGGATTCAGGTTGTATGGAGCCAGCTCTTTAATTCTGAGATAATCAACTAATGGTGCAGTTACTACCTGAGATGATGTATTTCATTGGGGGATCTCTAGACTGAATGAGGCACGAGTAATTTTTAAGTTTTAGAAGAACAGTAATCTAGTCTTATAGTTCACACTTCATGGAAACTGTTGGTTGAATATGAATAACAAGCATGAGACTGATTTCCTCAATTCCCCAGTATTTAGAAGTGTGAACGCCCTTCAGGATCAGCCTGTCCCACCTTCCGCATGCTGCAGAGGTCCACACCCTCATCTGAGAATTTACTGAATGCTGCAGTGATGTTAACATTGTTTGTTCTGCCCTTCTTGATAGGAATATAATTATCCATATAGGATTAAGAATAAACAAAATGGCACTTGAATAGTTATATCGTGTCTTTGTTTTGGGGGTAATATTGCCTAATTTATCCTAAATGCTCAGACCTCTTTTTTTCTATTTCTCAGAACAGAATTTAATATTTTTGTGCCACTATCAAACTTTGAATTCCAAAATGACAGCACATTTTGGACCAAGATTCAGATGATAAGATCATTCCAGAAAGGTGGTGTTTGGCCTTGAAATGATGACAACAAAGCATTGGAACATTGCTATAACTGAGTCCCTTACTGAACTCCAGATTGATTTTCTTCTCAGAAATCCATGTTAGAAGACAATTTTATAAAATGAACATGTGTGAGATTTTAACCTATTAATTAATGTGGGAACCAGTGAGATGTTTCAACACATTCAAAGGAATGCTGAAATGAATTTATTAATAGATGCAAAATGGGTTTACCCATAGGGCAATAACCAAATTGGATTCCAAAGATACAATTAATTTGCATTTTATAGTTACAAATCATTTGCATAATTATCAGTTTTCTACATCTTACATGGTGTATATTACTCAAAGGTAATGAAAGGCAGAGGTAACTTGGAAGGGTGAGTTAGACCTTTTTTTGTGTCTGTTTCAAAGTCTTTTACAGTTTTTCCGGTATATACTTTACTCTGACCCGTGGATCAAATTCTTGGGATAGCACTGTGGTAATGTGGACAAGGAGAAGCTCAGGGACAGAGTGTGCCAGTCATAGAGGTGTCTGGGGAACAAATCCCTTTCTCCTTTCAGTACAGGGACTTGTCAGTTGTATAGATTCTGAGGAACCAGTTGCATTGTAGATGTGCCATCATCAAGGACCACATGCTTACTTTTGAAAGATCGAATAGTGTAGTGGTCGAGGGAGCAAACTTGGGTTCCTGTTCTGGCTCTGCCACTTACTAGCTATATGACTTCTCTGTGCCTTAGTATTCTTATTGGTAAATAAAGATAATATGGTACCTATGGCATAAGGCAGTAGGTAACTAAATACATTAGTATCTGTGAGGCAGTAGACCAGAACTTGGCATTTACCTAGCACCAGATAGTTGTTAGCTATTGTTAATTTCCAAGCAAGAATAATAGCACTTGTAATTCCAGCTACTTGGAAGGCTGAGGCAGGAGGACCACTTGAGCCCAGTAGTTTGAGGCTGCAGTGGGCTATGGTCATGCCACTGCACTCCAGCCTGGGTAACAAAGCAAGACCCGGTCTTTAAAAAGGAATAGCAGCAACCAAGTGTAAGTCTTGCCTTTCACCATTTTGGGAGCTGCTTTATGATCTGATGCTTATTGTACTCTATCGATATTCCATGCATATGCAATTGACGGAGGCCTCTGGCCAATAAGCTTGTAAACTGTGTTGTCTACTGGATATCGTCGTGATCGCTGGGCATTTTGCAGGACTGGAGCACTTCTAGAGCTCACATTTAATTTTCAAATGTCAACACAGTGATGAATGTTTATCTCAAATTACACGGAGACAAAGTATAGGGTATTTAATTTTTTTTTAGTGTAATGTTAGTTTCAGTAACTTTTCTATAAAGTACTAATGGAGTTCCATGTAAAATGCACGTAGAAACACACTGATGAGTTTCACAAAACTTCAGACTGTTGGGTTGGAGTCATTATTCTTTAGTATTTACTTACGTTAATTACATGAAAACTGATTTCAGAGAATGACTGTACCTGGGTGATTAACCACATTTTCATAAATTTGGATGCTTTTCATATACTTTCTAATGAATGTTTGATAAACTGTTAAATACATGAGTATGTATGTGTAGGAGCGATCTTCAAATTACCTCGTATGATTCATAGCACAGCAGTGCAAAACAGCTGTGTGGGGAAAAGTTACATGTGTCATTAGTAATTTTTATGACTCAGTTTGGTGTTATGAGTCTACCTGTCTGCACAGCGTTTTCATCTTGGTGGGAGAAAATTTAAGTTAACTCAGCTTTTGGGTGGTGACACATCATGGTGAATGTAAAAGTTTTCCATGAAGAAATTACTCAGTCCTTTAACTGTGTAGGCTGTTGGATGCTGTCTTTTCTCTGGACAAGCGTGTGGCATTGGCTCTCAGTTGACAGTTCATCTCTCACAGATAAACAGTTTACTTTCAAAGATTATAATAGCTACTTCCCCTGGCTCAAAGTAGGATTACACAGTTAATAGAGAGAGCTGTAGCAGATTTTGGAAAGTGTGATGACAACATTATAGCTTGAGAAGAAGAAAGTGCCGATTTTCCTTTGCTTGAGTTTGTTACTCATTTTGCTTTTTATCTCATATCGTATAACTTTTTGCAAAAAGTTACTAAACAGAAAATATGATCTCATATGTTTCTCTTTTAATAAATATTTGCCTGCATCAATACCTGCAACTACAGAGGATTCAAGCCAGTACATTTTAAAAATGGATCTTAGGTGGCCAGAATTGGATTAATCATACTTTTTGGCTCATTGCACACTATTGTTCTTACTTGTAAATAAACTGTCATGACTGTAATGACTTGAATATTTTTTCTTGAAATATAGTTGTTTAATTTAATTTTTCCCTAAATTTGGCAAAATAATTGCTGTCTGAACTATCTAAATATAAAGCTAGCTTTGGACAGGTTTGGAACATGTTTTAAAAATCACACATAGGCTTTCATGATACAAATCAGGGTTTGAGATCAGAGGATGAACTCATGGACGTCTTTGACTTTTCTTCTTGCAGAACTTCAGAGTTGAGTGATACACGGATGCTTGATTAAGTGACATGGGTGAGGTTTCAGTCAACTGTTTTCAGTTGTTGTAACATGACAGAACATGCGAGCCATCTTCAGTGGGCATCCCCAAAACAGAAAGGGATGGCTTTAGAATTCTGTTTGGAAATGACCCAGGAAGTCAGTCATCTAATCTAGCTCCTCCAGCCCTGCTGCAATCCAGGAGTCCTCTGGGTGCCTCTGCCACAGGCAACTTAGCCTGCACTTGAATCTTTGTAGGGACAAGAAACTCACTCCCTCATGACCAATCCTTTTTTTCAGAGACAACTTTAATGATTAAAAATAAAATTGGTTTTGTTGAGCTTAAATGTGATTCCTTAACACTTCTACTCATTTGCTGGCATTATTGGTCTCTACTTGTAGATGACACAAAAAGAGTCCTCCTGCTTATGGGGAATTCTTTTTTGCATATGAATTCTGACTTTTGTCAGAATTTCTGTTTTCTCAGTGTGCTTCTCTCCGATAGATCTCACACTGCTCAATTCAGCAAGTTGAGAATCGGTTATGTGCAAGGCACTGTCCTCACTGCATGGGTGGGAGAGGTAGTGACACAAGATGAGTTGGTTCCTGCCATCCAAATGTATACTGCCACGTGAAATGCATCAGAAAAGCACACAGATACAAGAGAGAAACCCAGTGCATTGGGGTTCAAGGGAGAAAGAATGATATCAAACTCAGCTATGTTAGAAGAGCTTCAGCATCAGGAGGGAAGGGAGATAGGCAGGTAGGATATTTTTGCAGGTTGAGAAGGGAGAAGGGCATTCCAGGAAGAAACCAGTGTGGACAAGAGCCCAGGGATGGGAAACATGAGTTTGTCCAAAAGAAGGGGAATATCTTATTTGCTCAGCATGTAGCATGCTTGCAGAGAAGGTGAAGAATTAGATGGTAGGTTGATCCCAGAGCTCAGACAGGCTTGATCTCTCTGCCTCAGTTATTTGTGTGTTGGTACTAGGATTCTATTGCGGGAGCACAGACCTGGATTTGGATCCAAATATTGCCACAGAGCTTCAGCATCCTAGTCTGAAAATGGAGATTTGTGTCCATTCTAAGGATTCCAGGACATGTAAGGGAAGAATCCAGCACTCTGCCTGGTACACAGCGGAGGAGATCAGTGACAGTTGTTATTGCTGAATGTGATAGGCTTAGAGAAGCTGGGGAGCCTCAGGAGCAGATCCTGCAGGGGGTTCAGGGTGATGCCTGGAGGAAGACCTGTGAGAGGTGCTCCTCCAGCGGGAAGGGAAAGTGTGCATGGCAGTGCTGGAGTGGGAGTGGGGAGTGGGAAACAGGGACGGCATCAATGGGGAAGCTGGAGTCAGCAGAACTGGAAGCAGATTTAATGTACTGGGCAGGAGGAAGAGAAGAGGTCACCCCAAGTTTTTGTTGGAGAAGGAGGGTTAGGCAAGCATGGTGAGTTTGGGATGGGGTGTGTTGAGGTACTGGCGGGCCTGCAGATGGAGAGAAACCATAGAAGCTGGCAGCAGGGATGCCGGGCCTTAGGTGTGAGCCAGGAAGGTGGAAAACGCAGCATGAGGAGGGTCAGGATCTAAACAGTGTGCTAGGAATGTGGGCACGTGCAAGCAAGGGAGGGTCCTTGATCATGTAGAGCCTGTACTTTGGCATGGGTGTGTGGGAAAGCAGCCAGCACCCAACCAGGCCTGGCGTAAAAGCAAAGAAAGGAAAGAATTCAAGAGACACGGGGAAGGGAAAATTGGTGGAGACAGCCTGACAGATGATTCCCGGTATCTTAGGGCTCTCAGGAAAAAACTGAAAACAATCTTCACATTGTTTTTATACACACACATATGCACACATACTCCCTCTCTCTCCATATATACAAGTTCAATCCAAACACTGTCTATTATTTGGTCCTGTTAGTTTCCTCAGAAAAACCCTCAGGAAATCCTTGCTCTCCCAGAGACTGTGTCTATATTTAGAAGATTTTTAGAAAAAGCCTATTGTTAAATATTAGTTTACTGGGTAGTCACTAGGAGACCATAGAAATGTAACCCACACGTTGGCTGTATTGAGTGGGCTTTTGTTTCACTGAAGACCGTGTGGGGAAAACAGGACTCCGTCTTTGGTGAGTGGCTCTTCCTTGTACTGTGACCCCAGGGAACCCGAGAAGGGAAGCGCTGGGGGTCAGGGATCACCTGGCCTGACCCCCTTGTGTAACAGATGAGGAAACTGAGGCCTAGGCCATTGGAACCAGCTCAGGGTCACATGACACTTGGCTCATTTGAGGCAGAGCTGTGGCTTGATGTTGGGCGTTGCTGCTACTTGATGTTACCTGTTTATCCCAGGCCAGGACCACTGGGCTCATTTACAAGTGGATGGCCCAAAGAGGGGACTTCAGTTAGGAGCGTGTGTGTGTGTGTGTGTGTGTGTGTGTGTGTGTGTGTGTGTGTGTGTGTGTTGGGGGTTGTTCAGGGACCATTCATTACAGAGCTTGACTGTGGGAAAGAGTAGTCAGATCCAAGTGATTATTGTAGTGCCCTCGTCATTTATTAGCAGATCTTTCTAACAAGTGTCCTACAGAGGAGAGTGCTAAAACATGAAGGGTGAAGCCCTTGTCATCAGAGGTCTTTACGTAGAACCTAAATATCCACCCACTAGAGTTAGCAAGAGTTAACATTCACTAAGGACTGATGGTGTGCCTGGCACTAAGTGTGTTTTCTGTGGAATGTGTCTCATTTCATCCTCTTAGTGTCTTTATGAGATAGGTGCTATTATTATGCTAATTTTACAGATCAGGAAACTGAGACACCAAGGGATTGAGTAACCTGCCCAAGGTGACACAGCCAGTAAGTGGTAGAACCAAGATTATACCATCTGTTAACCTCAGAGCCTGCACACTTATCTAACATTAGTCAATCTTTTTTTTTGAGGTAGAGTTATGCTCTTGTTGCCCAGGCTAGAGTGCAATGGTGTGATCTTGGCTCACCACCACCTCTGCCTCCCGGGTTCAAGCGATTCTCCTGCCTCAGCCTCCCAAGTAGCTGGGATTACAGGCATGTGCCACCATGCCTGGCTGATTTTTGTATTTTTAATAGCGACAGGGTTTCTCCATGTTGGTCAGGCTGTTCTCGAACCCCTGACCTCAGGCGATCCACCCACCTCGCCCTCCCAGAGTGCTGGGATTACAGGCGTGAGCCACCATGCCCGGCCACATTTGTGATTCTTAACCTTGCTGCATATAAGAATCTCTTGGGAAAATTAAAAAACATTCCAGTTCTCAGGCTACATCCCAGACCAGTTGAATCAAACTCATGGGAGATCTTGCATTGGTATTTTTTTTTTTTAAAGCTCTTCAGCTGGGCTTGGTGGCTCATGCCTATAACCCCAGCAACTCAGGAGGCTGAGGTGGGAGGATTGCTTGAGGCCAGAAGTTCAAGACCAACCTGGACCACATAGAGAAACCCCATATTTTAAAAAATACTTAGCTAGGTGTGGTGGTACGTGCCTGTAGTCTTAACTGCTTGGGAGGCTAAGGTGAGAGGATCACTTGAGCCCAGAAGTTTAAAGCTGCAGCGCGCTATGATCACACCATTGCACTCCAGCCTGGCAACAGTGTGAGACCCTGTCTCCAAAAAGCTCTTCAGATGATTATAACTCATAGATAGCAAGGTTGAAAACCCCCAAAGTGCACCACAGCCAGTGGAGATGTTGTAGGGCAGTGCTGTCCCCCTGGAATCTCCTGGGAGTCAAGTGCACATTCTGACCTAGAAAACCTGGGGTGGAGCTTAGAGTCTGCATCTCTCATGTGTGTCTATGTGATGCTGTGCTACTGGTCCTTGACTTCTCTGTCTTGGTTGAAGGCTAATCATTGTGGTTGTGTCCAACTCCAAGATTTAATGGCTCTGGTGATACTTGTAAGAACATATGATTTGGCTGGATGTGGTGGCTCACGCCCGTAATCCTAGCACTTTGGGAGGCCGAGGCAGGTGAATCATAAGACCAGGAGATCAAGACCATCCTGACTAACACGGCGAAACCCTGTCTCTACTAAAACAAAAAAATTAGCCGGGCGTGGTGGCGGGCACCTGTAGTCCCAGCTACTCAGGAGGCTGAGGCAGGAGAATGGTGTGAACCCAGGAGGCGGAGCTTGCAGTGAGCCGAGATTGCACCACTGCACTCCAGCCGGGGCGACAGAGAGAGACTCCATCTCAAAAAACAAACAAACAAAAACCATGATTTTACTGTGTGTCAGCCTAAGAACATTACATACATTAGCTCTTGCCCTCTCAGCAGCCTCTAAAGGAGGGATCGTTTTCCCCCTTTTATCGATGAGGAAATCAAGGTCTATTGAGTTTAACCTGAGTCCTAACCTGAGTCTTCGTAATCTTACACCTGTGGGATGAACTACCATGCTATGTTGCTTTCCCATACACATATCGATGTAGTTACCAAGAACATCTTATATGGCCTTGTCTGTCTTTTCTAACTTCATGGATTATGTTTGGAAATCTCTTAGTGTATTCAGGATGCTATAACAAAATACCATAAACTGGATGGCTTATAAACAGCAGAAATATTTCTCACAGTTCTGGAGGCTGGGAAGCCCAAGATCAAGGTGCCAGCTGAATCAGTGTCTGGTGAAGGCCTTCTTCCTAGACAGCCATCTTTTTGTTTGTAACTTCACAGGGTGGAAGGGGCAGGGAGTCTCTCTAGGACCTCTTTTATAAGGGCACTAACTCCATTCATAAGGGCTTCATCCTTATGACCTTAATCACCCTCCAAAGGCCCCACCTCCTAATATAGTTATATTGGGGGTTAGGATTTCAACATATGAATTTTGGGAGAGTGGATACAAACATTCAGCCCATGACACTGTTCATTTATTTAACAGTTTTCTATGCCTACTGTGTACTCAGAGCCGTGCTAGAGGCTGGGGATTCAGTGGTGATAAGAGCAGATATCTACTATGTACAAAGTAGAGTGGTTGCTGCTGTTGTCTGCTTGGCTACTAGAGGCACATGGAGCTTCACAATAATATCTTCATGGCACTTTGGAGTTTTCAAGGAACTTGCACAACAAACCCGTGAAGAGTTATTATCACCCACATTACACAGATCAGGAAACTGAGGTTCCAGAGGTTTATGTGTAGTCCAAGGTTGACTGTCTTAACTTGCAAGGGGCAGAGCAGAAATGTACACCAGGCCAGTCTCGCACAGTTCCTACTATGTCACACTGCCTCCCGCACAGCACAGGGGTGGTATGGGTGGAACTTTTTTTTTTTTTGGAGACAGAGTCTCGCTCTGTCGCCCGGGCTGGAGTGCTGTGGCACAATCTCGGCTCACTGCGGTGTCCGCCTCCTGGGTCCAAGTGATTGTCATGCCTCAGCCTTCCGAGTAGCCGGGATTACCAGTGCACACCACCATGCCTGGCTAATTTTTGTATTTTTAGTAGAGATGGAGTTTTGCCATGTTGCCCAGGCTGATCTTCAACTCCTGACCTCAAGCGATCCGTCCACCTCGGCCTCCCAAAGTGCTAGGATTACGGGTGTGAGCCACTGCACTCAGCCTGGATGGAACTTAATCTCCATGCTGATGCCAATTAAAAACTCATGTGGCCAGGTGTGTTGGCTCACGTCTGTAATCCCAGTGCTTTGGGAGGCTGAGGTGGGAGGATTGCTTGAGGCCAAGAGTTTGAGACCAGCCTGGATAACATAACAAGATCCTGTCTCTACGAAAAATAAAAAAAATTTTGCAAGGCATAGTAGGGCATGCCTGTAGTCCTAGCTTCCCAGGAGGCTGAGGCAGGAGGGAGTTTGAGGCTTAAGCCTGGGAGTTTGAGGTTACAGTGAGCTATGATTATGCCATTCCAGCCTGGCCAACAGAGTGAGACCTGTCTCTAAAAAACAAAACAGAAGAAAACCACACACATATGCTATTCCCGAATCAAATGGAGAGCGGCTTACCCTGGGGTGCCTAACCAAGTTAAATGCTCTTGGGGTAGTGGGATAGTTGGGATCCTGTGCCTTCATTCCGCTGCCTTACCAGGTGGGTTCAGAGGGTATCAGGGGTTGAAGAGCTCCAAGGACAAACCCCAAGGCTGTGACCCCCTCAGGAAGCAGCTGGACCCAGCAGATGTGCAGACCAGCTTAGCTTTGCTCTAATTTTACTCGACTGAATGTTGTGGAGAACACAAACATTTCAACCAAAGCAGGAGCCCCTGAGACCATATTCCGGGAACGTAGCAGTTACTGGCAAATTTTCTGGTTCCAAGTGTCCTTGTTCTCTCCTCCTTATGTCGGACCTGGTAGTGGTTTATGAGAAAGTGTTGTAGGTTTCTTTATGAAGCACATTTATAATGTTCAGACTGTTTCCAGTGAAGTTTGTTATCAGTACCAGAAAGGCTTATTGCATTTGCAGGGTATAAATTCTAGATTTGAGCATGTTTCCTGGATTAAGGACCATACTAGTCCCCTGAAAAGCTTATTGAATTATAACTCTTGGGCTCCTCCCCAGATCTAATAATCAAATGGATCAGGCCTGGTGACTTCTGTTTTTGAAAGCTCCCCAAGCCATTTTAATGTACACTAATATTTAAAAACCATGGTTGTTGGCTGGGCATGGTGGCTCACGCCTGTAATCCCAGCACTTTGGGAGGCCGAGGTGAGCAGATCATGAGGTCAGGAGATCGAGACCAGCCTGACCAACATGATGAAACCCCGTCTCTACTAAAAATACAAAAATTAGCTGGGCGTGGTGGCAATCCCAGCTGCTTTGGAGGCTGAGGGAGCCAGGAGAATCGGTTGAACCCGGGAAGTGGAGGTTGCAGTGAGCCGAGATTGCGCCATTGCACTCCAGCCTGGGCAACAGAGTAAGACTCCCCTGACCAACATGGTGAAACCCCGTCTCTACTAAAAATACAAAAATTAGCTGGGCGTGGTGGCAGGCGCCTGTAATCCCAGCTACTTGGGAGGCTGAGGCAGGAGAATTACTGGAACCTGGGAGTCGGACGTTGCAGTGAGCCAGGATCGTCACTGCACTCCAGCCTGGCAACAGAGTGAGACTCCGTCTAAAAAAAAAACAAAAAACCATGGTTGTTATGAACTGAATGTTTGTGTCCCTGAAAAATTTCTATGTTGAAACCTTACCCATGTGATGGTATTAGGAGGTGGGCCTTTGGGAGATAATTAGCCTTAGATGAGGTACTGCAGGTAGAGCCCTCATGACTGAAATTGATGGAGAGTCATACAAGAGCTTGCCTCCCCACTCTGTTCTCTCCCATGTGAGGATACAAAGTGATGTTAGCAGTTTGCAACCCAGAAGAGATCCCTCACCAGAACCTGACTATGCTGGTACCCTGCCCTCACACCCGCAGCCTCCAGATCTGTGAACAGTAAATTTCTGTTGTTTATTAGCCACTCAGTTCATGGTATTTCGTTATAGCAGCCTGAGCTAAGACCACGGTCTGGACCAGTGGTTCTAAAAGTGTAGTCCCTGGACCATCAGCATCACCTGAGAACTTGTTAGAAATACAACTTACGAGGCCCCACTCAGACTTCCTAGAAACTGTAGGGATGGGTCCTGCAAAGTTTTAACAAACCCTCCCTGTGATTCTGTTGCTTCCTAAAGTTTGAGAACCACTAGATCCTTGTGATTCAAAATGTGAGCTGTGGACCAGCACCATCAGCAGCATCTAGGGGCTTGTTAGAAATGCAGGGTTTCTGGCCACACCTTTACCGACTGAATCAGTATCTGCATTTTAGTGAGATCTGTGCACATTCATATTTGAGAAGCTGCACTCTAGATAGTTGTTTTCTTTCCTGGATGTGCATTTTAACCTAAGATGCCTTAAACAGATACCAAGGCCCCGCCTCTACCCAAGGTGATTAAGGCAGAATCTGTAAGGTTGAGCGAGGCCTAGACATGGTGTGTGGAGACCCCTATGCCTAGATTGGAGCCCAATTTTCACACCTAAAGGATAAGACTGTGAAAACGGGTCAGGACTCCCAAGACTGCTTTCTCCTTCCTCCTTTCTGCTCTTCCACCATCCCAGAATGTGACCCCACACCCAGGCTCCAGGAGTGAAGGCTCCGAACTCCCTGCCTCAAAAAGATCCAGAGGCAGCTGGACGTGGTGGCTCACGCCTGTAATCCCAGCACATCGGGAGGCCGAGGTGGGCGGATCACGAGGTCAGGAGTTCAAGACCAGCCTGGCCAATGTGGCGAAACCCTGTCTCTACTAAAAATACAAAAATTAGCTGGGCGCGGTGGCACCAAGATCGCACCACTGCACTCCAGCCTGGGTGACAGAGTGAGACTCTGTCTAAAATAAATAAATAAAGACCCAGAGGGAAAAGTTCTTTTTATATTTTCAGGGTTGTGTGTGTGAGAGAGATCGAGGGAGGCACAGACAACGATATTGTATGTGTTGGAGGGATGGAATGCAGTATCTGACACCAGGCCATAGTGCTTCTCACACCTGACGTACGTAAGAGTCGCCTTCACAATGCAGATTCCTGGGCTCTACTGCAGAGAGCCAGTATCAGTAGGGCTTGGAAAGGACCCAGGAATTTGCATTGTTAGCAAGTTCTCCCAAATTCTTCTTATGGGAAAGTCTAGGGCCCTGCTCTGAGACAAACACTACTCGAAGGCTGTGATCTGGCTGATTCTCAGAATTACGTGGAGAAACTGAAAAGTATAGGGCTCCAGGCCTTGCACCAGCTCTTCTAATTCAGTAGGACTGGCGAGGCCCAGGAATCAGAATGTGGTAGTGGAAACATACCCGAAAGCAATACCTTAAGCCTACCCTTAGAATGACCCTGTATCCCTGTATGACAGATGCACCTGAATGTGTGTACCGAGCTACGGAATCCAGGATTCATTCCTTGTCTGAGAGGGACAGCTGAGCCCCAGGCCCATCCCATGGAGCATGAGCCGTGCATGGGATTGAGACCTTTGGTTTTGGGTTAAATGGAGGTTGCCAGGTGGAGGTGGAGGTTGCTGGGGGAAGGGTGCTAAGCGAAAATGCTATGTAAACTGCATGCTGTTTGCAAGTGGTTGCAGGTTTCCTGCCCAGCGCACTGCCTTGCAATTATCTTGTCCAGCCCCTCCCACTGGACTGTGTGTAAGGCGGTTCTTCTGTGCAGCCCACCACCACTGGACTCTCTCCTGTCTGTAAGCGCCCAATAAAACCTCTTGCCTCGTTTGCTGCCTCCAGATCTCTTCTTGCCATTTCTGTTGAGGTTAATAGGGGTTCATCATAACGGACGTTTAGTAAGTACTCTGGGTTTTTCAAACTCTGTTCTCAGAAACCCTTAGGATTCCACCAAAGTATATTGGAGGCTACCAAGGGGGAGAGGTAAGAGGAGAACGAAACTTGTTGACAGGAGGGGGGTTCAAACACTCACCCCGCTTCATCTGCGTCATATATTAAGCTTCAAATTGCATTTGAAAAGAGGGTTTTTTTTTCCCCAAATTTTGAAAACAAGTCATAGCTGTTCATTGATAAGGGCCTCTTTAAAGTTGGCAGTGTTCTCCTTTTGAGCCACAGTTCAGGACAGCCTCTCGCCCTTGTGACCACCTGTCCTTCCTGACACACTGACCTTTAGTCCCTGAGCTGCCTCATACCTGGCCCATGATGCTAACTACCCACAATGACCCTGACTCCATTCGCACTGTGGGATTGCCTGGCTCTGCCTTTTGCCCCAAGTACCAAATTCCTTTACTACTGAAAGGATGTTGGTCATACCAGAAATGTGCTTTGTACAAATCATAGTACCTCAAGACAGTGAGTCTCAAATATGACTGTGGCTTTCAAATATTTTTCTGCGCCAGAATCATCTGGAGAGCTTGCTAAAGCACACATTGCTCAGCCCCAACCCCGGAGTTTCTGATTCCATGGGTCTGAGGTGGGACATGAGACCTTGCGTTTCTAGAAAGATTCCAGGTGGGACTGATGCTGCTGGTCCAGTGACCACACCTAGAACAACTGCCTTAAGATGAAATAATGTTGGATACAGCTTGGGTGCAATTCTCCTTTTAGGTGTTTTCTCACTGAGTCGTTCTTCCTTTGGTGTTAAAATATATGAGGAGAAGTGGCTTTCCTGAAGAATCAACAATAATTGAAATGAAGAAATCAGTGTCAATTAGGATTATGGCGCAGTCCTGCTCTGCACTAATTAGGTTTTGCTGGACTCACCTGCCCAGCTAACAGCCATTTATGACATTGTGTCTGCAGGACAGTGCATTGCATAGTATGGTCCCCGTGCTGCTCATCATATAGGCCCTGCCAGAATGGGTGGCAATGACAAGCATCTGACAGTAGCTTCTTATTGCCAGGGCTTGATCAGAATGTAACAAGTCATTGCTGAACATTGGTTACCATAAAGGCAAATATTTTATCTTCCCTGAAACAAATAGCAAGAGGAGAAAGTATCCTGTTGTAAAAACTCCCATCTTTGTAGAGATTCCCACCCTTTCAGTCTTATACTCTTGCAGAAAGCTGGCATGGTGGCAAGGCAGAGGTGTCCTGTCAGTGGCCAAGCAGACAGCAAACACATGCTAATGGTCACTGCTGTCTAGGTCAGAGGCCTTCAAAGCTTTGATCAGATACAACACCAGTCACTGTTGGGAAATCCTCCTGGACACATCCCCTCAGTTGTTGCATGTTTTGATCAGGCAAATGACTATAATTATTGTTATATTAAAAAAGATAAAAAATAGCCTTTGAGTTTTTTCACCTTGGTAATGGTTCAGTTCTGTGGTGGAAAATATTTAACTTCACTTTTCAGCACAACACCCGAGTGACTCTATTAACTACCATTGAACAAATGCAAGGGGTGAGTGAATAAGGTGGTTACATTTGTGCATGTGGTGGGGTGAGCATCTGTGAGACGGTGGAAAGAAAATGTGTGTATTATGTTGGGTGGGTAAGGACAGGTAAAACCACCTTCTCCTTTTCTGTGTGTGAGGCTGGCTGGCTGCTTTAGGATAAATACTTCCAGGTGTGAGTGTGAGCACAGACGCTGCTAGGCACTGTCTGGGAGTACCCTGGAAGGTCAGGCCCAGCATCTCTTCTCCATAGTGCTCTTGTGGGTGGATTTTCCAGCACTCTTTATCCTGCCTGCTGAAGAAAGTAGCAGATAATCAAAAACATAAAAAGAGGTCCTGGGCATGATGTCCTGAAAAAACATTTCTATCACTGGGCTGACCACTTTGGTTTTTTTTGTTTTGTTTTCTTTTTTTTTTTTAAATGGAGTCTCGCTCTGTCACCCAGGCTGGAGTGCAGTCATGTGATCTTGGCTGACTGCAATCTCTGCCTCCATGGTTCAAACAATTCTCCTGCCTCAGTCTCCCAAGTAGCTGGGACTACAGGTGCATGCCACCATGCCTGGCTAATTTGTGTATTTTTACTACATGCGGGGTTTCACTATGTTGGCCAGACTAGTCTTGAACTCCTGACCTCAGGTGATCTGCCTGCCTGAGCCTTCCAAAATGCTGGGATTACAGGCGTGAGCCACCGTGCCTGGCCTGGCCTGACCACTTTGGAAACATCGCATTCAATTTTGTCCTTCCCTTACAATATGTAGAATAATAAAAACTAGCAATGTTGGCAGGTTTCTTGAGTTCCAGACTTTTTACTAGTTGCCTGACATTGAGGTGGGTTCTGTTAAAATGGGGTTGTATCATAGGAACATTGAATGTGCTTGAATGACAACATATGCTTGGCAGAGGCAAAGAGGTTGTGTTTAAAGAAAACGACCTGCTCAAATGTCGAAGGACATTTTGAGAGCCAGTTATGTTGGTCCTACTGAGCAGATTTACAAGAGTAATTTTGACTATAAGTGATTTTCATCTTAGGAACTAACTTCACTCCCTACTTTGCTCCCCCTCCAAATGAGGCTTCTTTCAACCATCCCCAATTTATAGATGCTGCAGTTGAGGCTTAAGACGGTTAAGTAACTTGCTCAAGGTGATGCAGCCAGTTAGTGATGGAAGTCAGATTTAAACCTATAAACCTATGCATTCCTACTCCGAAGCTTACGCTTGTCGCCAGTGCTGGGGCATGCTGTAGTGTACGCAGAGCTGTGCAGCCAGGTGATGGCAGAACTTGAAGCACTGTCCACACGAGGGGTAACTGCAGGAATGGGTATATTGAGTCAGAAGAAAAGAAGTCACAGGGACAGGGTGATAGAGCTTCCTTCAAATATTGTGGAAAGGGGAGGCAATGAATATAGCTCTGGGCATCTATTTTAACTTGGTAAAAGGCATGGAAGTTGTCAGAATCAGAATGTCACTTGTGTCAAAACTCTGACAAATAGAGCTGGGAGAGGCCATGAAAAGAGGGTTCTTACACATATATGCCTGATAACAAGAACTGTCAAAAAACCTCTGCAAAAACCACAACCTTGCACAAAGGCCACGGCAGTCTTACACACAAAAAAATACTTCTGCAAGGACATCTGCCCAGCAACTGCCTGTCCAACGTTGGGTTGACGCCACCCTTGTGACTCATCCTTGTACCCATGGATAATTGTCTCAAAACAACTTACATAGCCATCCTTATTTTTCCTTGAAAAGTCCTTGTTTTCCTTTATCTCCCTGAATACACTCACATGGATTCCCATTGCAATGCCCATTCCTTAATAAATTTTTTTTTTTTTT
>NW_012102743.1:1433497-1472173 GCF_000951045.1 Mandrillus leucophaeus | reverse complement strand
CATGCGGGGTTTCACTATGTTGGCCAGACTAGTCTTGAACTCCTGACCTCAGGTGATCTGCCTGCCTGAGCCTTCCAAAATGCTGGGATTACAGGCGTGAGCCACCGTGCCTGGCCTGGCCTGACCACTTTGGAAACATCGCATTCAATTTTGTCCTTCCCTTACAATATGTAGAATAATAAAAGCTAGCAATGTTGGCAGGTTTCTTGAGTTCCAGACTTTTTACTAGTTGCCTGACATTGAGGTGGGTTCTGTTAAAATGGGGTTGTATCATAGGAACATTGAATGTGCTTGAATGACAACATATGCTTGGCAGAGGCAAAGAGGTTGTGTTTAAAGAAAACGACCTGCTCAAATGTCGAAGGACATTTTGAGAGCCAGTTATGTTGGTCCTACTGAGCAGATTTACAAGAGTAATTTTGACTATAAGTGATTTTCATCTTAGGAACTAACTTCACTCCCTACTTTGCTCCCCCTCCAAATGAGGCTTCTTTCAACCATCCCCAATTTATAGATGCTGCAGTTGAGGCTTAAGACGGTTAAGTAACTTGCTCAAGGTGATGCAGCCAGTTAGTGATGGAAGTCAGATTTAAACCTATAAACCTATGCATTCCTACTCCGAAGCTTACGCTTGTCGCCAGTGCTGGGGCATGCTGTAGTGTACGCAGAGCTGTGCAGCCAGGTGATGGCAGAACTTGAAGCACTGTCCACACGAGGGGTAACTGCAGGAATGGGTATATTGAGTCAGAAGAAAAGAAGTCACAGGGACAGGGTAATAGAGCTTCCTTCAAATATTGTGGAAAGGGGAGGCAATGAATATAGCTCTGGACATCTATTTTAACTTGGTAAAAGGCATGGAAGTTGTCAGAATCAGAATGTCACTTGTGTCAAAACTCTGACAAATAGAGCTGGGAGAGGCCATGAAAAGAGGGTTCTTACATATATATGCCTGATAACAAGAACTGTCAAAAAACCTCTGCAAAAACCACAACCTTGCACAAAGGCCACGGCAGTCTTACACACAAAAAAATACTTCTGCAAGGACATCTGCCCAGCAACTGCCTGTCCAACGTTGGGTTGACGCCACCCTTGTGACTCATCCTTGTACCCATGGATAATTGTCTCAAAACAACTTACATAGCCATCCTTATTTTTCCTTGAAAAGTCCTTGTTTTCCTTTATCTCCCTGAATACACTCACATGGATTCCCATTGCAATGCCCATTCCTTAATAAATTTTTTTTTTTTTTTTTGGAGAGTCTGCCTCTCTGATTGTTACTTAGGTTTGATAAAGGTAAATTCTTTTAAAGATGGAGCTGTTCCAACTTAACTGGGCTGTTTGCAGGTAGAGATCCTTATTGGAGCTACTTGACTTGTACAGAGAGATTGTAGGTGAGTTTTAATCCTAGGGTAAGGTCCTGCCCATCCTGACAGTGACTTAAGCTTTGGCCACACTTTGGCCAGTTTGTTTATATTTGTCCTCATAGAGTTCTGTGGGCTTTATGATAAGCTGTTTGATGGAATCCCTTTATATGGGCATGGCGATTAAAAAAAAATAGCTTTATTGAAATATAATCTACATACCATATAATTCCCTTAATGTGTGTAAGTCAATTTTTTGTATATTATTTTTAAAATTGTGGTAAAATTGGCCGGGTGCGGTGGCTTATGCCTATAATCTCAGCATTTTGGGAGGCTGAGGTGGGCAGATCTCTTGAGGTCAGGAGATGGTGAAATCCCGTCTCTACTAAAAATACAAAAAATTAGCCAGGCTTAATGGTGCGTGACTGTAATCCCAGCTACTCAGGAGGATCACTTGAACCTGGGAGGTGGAGGTTGCAGTGAGCCAAGATTGTGCCACTGCATTTCAGCCTGGGTAACAGAGAGCCTCGATCTCAAAAAAAAAAAAACCAAACATATATATATATATGTGTGTGTGTGTGTGTGTGTGTGTGTATGTATATATATAAAAAACATAAAATTTTTAAAATAGTATTTATTGTGGCTAGGATTATCAAAGATGAGTATTTTTCTGTACCTGGTAACTTGGCCAGGAAATCATTGGAAAGCTGGCTTTGTATTTGATGTATTTAGCGCTGGAAAATGCATAGATCTGGAGGCCTATGCTGGGTCTTCTCCCTGCATCACAGGATTCATGAGGTTATTAACCACATCTGTGCTGATTTTTATTTTGACGACTTGTTCACACAGCCATAGCTGTGGGTGTTAATGCAGCAGGCTCAGCATGGTGGAATGAGCAGAAGCCCTGGAATGAAGTGAGGCGACTCTTTGAGAAGATTCAGCTATCTGTTGCTGCAAGATGACAAAATACCTAAAACCAACACAACCATTTATTTGCTCATGGTTTTGCAATTTAAATTGGACAGGGCTCAGTAGGGACAGCTTGTCGCTGCTCCGTGTATCAGCGTGGACGGCTTGACTGAGAGCAGAGGATTTACCTCCAAGGTAGCACACTCATATCGCTGGCAAGGTGGCACTGGCTGCTAGTTGGGAGCTTAGCTGGGGTTGTTGGCTGGCGACCTCAGTTTTCTTCCAGGTGCGCCTCTCCACGTGGTTGCTTGGTGCTTCTCCATTACGTGATGGCGAGATCCCAAGAAGGAAGAAGAGTTGCTGCCTGACCTTCCTGATGCCTGGGCTCTCAAGTCTTAGAATGGCACTTCTACATGTCACTGTCAGAACAGTGACAAGTCCAGCTCAGGTTCAAGAGAGTGGGAACATAAGCTCTACCTTTTTTTTTTTGAGACAGTCTCTGGCGTGATCTCGGCTCACTGCAACCTCCGCTTCCCAGGCTCAAGCAATTCTCGTCCCTCAGCCTCCCAAGTAGCTGCACGCCAATGTGCCTGGCTAATTTTTGTATTTTTAGTAGAGATAGGGTTTCACCATGTTGGCCAGGCTGGTCTCGAACTCCCGACCTCAGGTGATCTGCCCGCCTTGACCTCCCAGAGTGCTGGGATTACAGGCGTAAGCCACTGCGCCCGGCCGGCTCTACCTTTTGATGGGAGGAGTGGCATAAAGTGGTAGGAAGGGATAGAATCATTTGGGGTCATCTTTAGAGACTAGCTACCACAAAGAACCACAATGGTCTTTTTTCCTCCTCCTTCCTCATTCTCACTCCACAGAAGCCTGTGCCTAATCATTGTGTGAGCTAGTGATGACAAATACTGGGAAGAAATCTAAGAAAAAATTTAACAACGAGTACTAGGAATACACGGTGTTTAGGAGATTGGGGCTTGGTCTCAGATTCCCAACCTCAGGTGACCTGCCCATCACAGCCTCCCAGAGTGCTGGGATTATAGGCGTGAGCCACTGCACCTGGCCTGCTCTTAACAGTTATGTAAATTTATATTCATTTAGTGATTACACATTATTTGCTTACTTCTGACATAATCCGAGTCTCACTCAGATCAGAGATTATAGGAGGGGGAATACATTTACTAGACTAATTTCTCCATTCAGAATATCAGAAATAAGAAAGGCTTTTTGTTTTGAGTCAGAGTCTTGCTCTGTCACCCAGGCAGGATTGCAGTGGCACGATCTTGGCTCACCGCACCCTCCGCCTCCCAGTTCAAGTGATTCTCCTGCTTCAGCCTCCCAAGTAGCTGGGAGTACCGGCACCTAGCCACCACACCTGGCTAATTTTTGTATTTTTATTAGAGACAGGATTTCACCATGTTGTCCACGCTGGCCTCAAACCCCTGACTTCAAGTGATCTTGACCTCCCAAAGTGCTGGGATTACAGGTGTGAGCCACCATGCCTGGCCTGAGAAAACCTATTGAAAAATTTTAAATTTTGTATGTTACTGCTTGGAAAACAGAGATTTGCTTGTTCTTTCAGCTGTTCCCTGGTGAGCCCTTAAAAGTCCACAATTCTATTTCATCTTAATTTCTGAAAATAGTTATACCACATTTTCACAGTAAGAGAGCTAGTAGCCAGATGCATCATGTGTTTTGTTTGCAGATGCATCACCTGCTGTCCAGCTTTCTTCCGTGGAAAGGAATGGCCTTATATTTCACAGTGAGGCTTCAACTGTTGCTCCCTTTTGGCATGTCAAAGTCTAATTACTATGGTCTCTGTAGCAGGGGCTGTATCCACAGCCTGTGAATGTTTGTGTTCTATGATGATACTCGGGCATCAGTGACATTTGAAAGGGGTGGTTTTTTGAGATGGAGTCTTTCTCTGTCACCCAGGCTGGAGGGCAGTGGCATGATCTTGTCTTACTGAAACCTCTGCCTTCTGGGTTCAAGCGATTCTCTTGCCTCAGCCTCCCAAGTAGGTCTTGAACTCCTGACCTCAAGTGATCCGCCCACCTCGGCTTCTTAAAGTTCTGGGATTACAGGTGTGAGCCATCATGCCCGGCCTTGAAAGAGTTTTTATTTTAGCATCAAAAATCTGTGGCATGGCTTGGATTGCATTTCTTCTAGGGTGTTCCATCCTTAGTCACGTAATGCTACTAATTCACCTGAAGCAATGCTGTCAAAATAAATCAAATGGTAATTTTAAAAGACTCTGTCTCATTCATGTAGCTTTTACTCAGTTAAGAACACTTTGAAAATATGAGTCTTTTCATGAGAACACTCATGTAGCATTTTGTTTTAGCTTAATGCTGCTGGCTGTCATTTTGCCGCTATCACTGTTTTATGCTGAATGGTTAAGTGTGAGAAAGAAAGAACAAAATGGTAGCGTATTGTGCTTGACTCAGTGAGAAAGGCTGTTTTAGGTTAATGTAAAATTCCTATAGTAGAAAGAAAATTCTATCCCACATACAAATGTGACCTGCCTTTCAAGAGCTTCTTTGAAGGCTATTTTGGAGTGTGTGGGCATGAATTTGGTGCATAGGATAGTATTAATTGACATCTGTCTCATGTGACTCTGAACCAGGAACTGTCCCTAAGTGCTTTGCATATATTAATTAGTCTACATATAAGTGCTCTTTGTATTATTTCCATTTACAGATGAAAAAATTGAGATGTAGAAAGATAATAGAAACAAGGCCACACAGCTAGTTAGTGTGGAGCTGGGGCTTGGTTTTGACTGGCTTCAGTGGACTCTGGCTTTTAGCCACTCTATGGCACTCTCTCATCAAAGTAAGTTATGTTTTCTTAGTCTTTTTTTTTCCCTTTATTTGAAACCAAGTTTCAGCGCTTGATTTGCAAGTTGGCAGTCATGTCTGTCTTATAAAGCTTATTTTTTATTGCCCCAGTTTTCGAAAAAGCTTTTCTTGTTTAACATTTTTGGCTGATGAAAATAAAAGTCAACTTTTCAAACAGATTGTGCGTGTTGATAATAGCGCTAGTCATATGAACCAATCATAATATGTTAAGAATAAGTTTCAAAGTAAAAATGATGTAAGTTCCAACATAGTACATTTATCATAAAGCCTAGTGAATAGTACTCTGTCTCACATATTGTTTAGATTGTAGAAATTACAGCCCTTAACAATTTAAGTGTGTTTAAACTAGCCCTTAAGTGAATTAACATTCTTTTTAAAAAAATTATTGATTTTTGCCAAACAATAAAAGTAATAACAGACTGTTTTAGAAAATCTGGAAAGTATAATATGGTATAAACAAAAAATTAACACTGTGTGTAATTTCACTGCTTATAGGTAGATGAGTCATGTTAGCATTTAAGTCTACTTGCCTTCCAGCCCTCATTCATGCATTTACTCCTTCCACAATTACTTATTGATTATCTTCTAGGTGCGAGGGCAAAAGCTGCAACCAAAATAGTCTTTCTCCCTGTGGAGCTTATACTTTATTGGAAGAAGCGGACAATGACCAGATAAATATGCAATGTGGTGTCAGGTAGGGAAAAGTGCTTTGAAGAAAAACAAGGCAGAGTAGGAGAATACAGGCACAGAGGCTGCTGTTTTGGGAAGGGCAGCCCCAGAGAAGGCTGAGTGATTTGAGGAAGGGAGCCTGTGACTGTCTAGGGAAGGACATGACTGGGGAAGACACAGCCAGTGCAAGGCCCTGTGATGGAAGCAGGCTTGGTGTGTCTGGGGACCAGCAAGCAAGCTGGGGTGACGGGAGTGTGGTACTCAAGGGAGTGCTAGGAAATGACATGGGAGAGATGGCAGAGGTTTGCAGGCTGTAAAAATAAGGGCTTTACATTTCATTGAGTGAGGTGGAAGCCTTTGGAGGGTTTGAGGCAGAGGAGTGATGTCATCTGGGTTTGGTTCTAACAGATTCCTTCTGGTTGCTCTGGTGAGAATAGACTGCAGGGACAAGGTGACTGGGAGAAGGGTTTGCAGGGAGGTGGTAAGAAAGATGGTCAGATATAGGATGTCTTTAAATTAGAGCTAACAGGCTTTGGAGCTGGATTGGATGTGTGTTATGAGAAAAAGAGAAGAGTCACATTTAGTGATTACTTGGTGTTGTGGGCTGAAATACTGCCCTTCCCTGATTCACATGAAGTCCTAACCCCCAGTACCTCAGAATGTGAGCTTCTTTGGACATAGGGTCTTGCAGATGTGATTATTTAAGATGAGGCCATACTAGAGAGTGTGTATGTGTGACATAATCCAGTGGAGTGTTGTCTTTATGAAAAGGGGATATTTCAGCATAAGCATATATAGAGGGAAGATGTGAAGATATAGGAATAAGGACATCTGTTAAGCCAAAGAATGTTTGAGGCTACCAGAATCTAGGAGAGAGGGATGAATAGATTATCTTTCAGTTCTCAGAAGGAACCGGTGTTACTGACATCCTGATTTCAGACTTCCAGCCTCCGGAACTGAGAGGTAGTAAATTTCTGTTGGTTAAGTCACTCATTTTGTGATACTTCATTGTGGCAGTCCTAGCAAACTAATACACTTGGTGAGCAACCTTGTGAATGGCAGTCCCTTTTAAGGTAGTGAATGCCAGGAAGGAGCAGGTCTTAGAGTTTGGGATGGATGGAGGGGACACAAGACATGCTAATTTTGAGAAGCCTGTTAGATACCCACACGGAGGCATCGATGAGGCTGTTGGATGTGGACATCTGGAGTTCCGATAAGAGGACAAGGGCCAGACATCTAAATTTGGGCACTGAATGAGATCACCAGGAGAACTGTCCAAGGATCAAGGAGGCCCTGGGAAATTTGGACATTTGAAGGTTGGGGAGAGAAGGAGGAGACAGGAGACAGAGCAGAGGATGGCAGTGAAGTGGGAGAAGGCTGGCAGGCCGTGGTGGCTCAGCAGCCATGGGAGGAAATGGGGAGGAGGAGGAGGGACAAGACCTCTGTGGCCAGCACTGCTATTGGTCAGGAAGGGAGAGGACTAAGAACTCCCACTGGATTTAGCAGCCTGGAGGCCACTGATGACTTGGACAAGAACAGATTCAGTGGAAAAGCAGAAAAGTGGATGCACAAGGCTGATTGAAGGGAGTTCAAGAGGAAGTGGCATTACATCATAAGCATTATCCCATGTCATTCAAAATCTTTTCAGGCTGGCTAGGAAGAGCGTATGGGTGTGTGGGGGAGGTTGAAGAGAAATTAGTTAATGAACACATACAGTTAGATAGAAGAAATAAATTCTGAGTTTGATAGCAGAGTAGGGTGGCTAAAGTTAACAACAATGTATTGTATATTTCAAAATAGCTAGGAGAGAGGACTTGAAATGTTCCCAGTGCATAGAAATGATAAATACTCGGGGTGATGGATGCCCTAAATATGCTGACTTGATCATCACACATTCTCTGTAGGTAACAAGATATCACATGGACCCCATAAATATATACAAATATTATGTATCAATTTAAAAAACTTTGAATATCACATTCTAGGATTGTAATCCCTTCTTTTTTTTGAGATGGAGTCTTGCTCTGTCACCAGGCTGGAGTGCAGTGGCTTGATCTTGTTTCACTGCAACCGCCACCTCCTGGGTTCAAGCAATTCTTCTGCCTTCGCCTTCCGAGTAGCTGGGACTACAAGCGTACGCCACCACACCCAGCTGATTTTTGTATTTTTAGTAGAGACGGGGTTTCACCATGTTGGCCAGGATGGTCTTGATCTCTTGACCTCATGATCTGCCTGCCTCGAACTCCTGAAGTGCGGGGATTATAGGGGTGAGCCACCATGCCCAGCCTGATTCATTCTTCACTTGTTTTATAAGTGGGATGGTTCTTACTTTTACTACTATATTGGTTGTGATACTGCAGTGGACATATTTGCATATAAAATTCCCTAGATTAGGAATGACAAGACACAACAGGATGAGTATTTTTAGGGCTTAATCCTAAATTATGGCCAGTCATTTACAGAAAGTTTGTACCAGTGTACACTCCCATTGGCATGTAGGAGCAGGCTTTGTCTCACTGCACAGCTCCCCTCCATGTATTATTGAATTGACTAGAACATCCAGAAATGCATTAAGTTACAGAGGTGATGGTAGGGGTTATGGGCTGAATTTTGTTTCCCCAAAATTCTTATATAGAAGTCCTCATCCCCAGTATCTCAGACTGTGACTGTATTGGAATTAGAATCTTTAAAGAGGCAATTAAGTTAAAGTGAGGTCATTAGTGTGGGCCTTAATCCAGTATGACTGACTGATGATCTTAGAAGAAGAGGCAGTCTGGGCGCGGTGGCTCACGCCTGTAATCCCAACACTTTGGGAGGCCAAGACGGGCAGATCACGAGGTCAGGAGATCGAGATCATCCTGGCTAACATGGTGAAACCCCGTCTCTACTAAAAATACAAAATATTAGCCGGGCGTGGTGGTAGGTGCCTGTAGTCCCAGCTACTCGGGAGGCTGAGGGAGGAGAATGGCATGAACCCGGGAGGCGGAGCTTGCAGTAAACTGAGATCGCGCCACTGCACTCCAGCCTGGATGATAGAGTGAAACTCCATCTCAAAAAAAAAATAAAAAAAAAAAAAAAAAAAAAAAAAAAAAAAAAGACGAGGCAATTTGGACACAGAGACAGACACAGAGGGAAGACCAAATGAAGTCACAGGGAGAAGACGGCCATCTACAAGCCAAAGCGTGAGGCCAACTCTGCTGATGCGTTGACTTTTGACTTTTAGCTTCCAGAATTGTGAAAGAATAAATCTCTGTTATTTAAGTCCCGACTCTGTGGTACTTTGTTATGGCAGCCTAGCAAGCTAGTACAGTGGGCATTAGTGTTTTGTTCCTGATTTACAGGATGATGTCTCTGGTGGTTATACTAAATCATACTGGACCTGCATACTAGACACATATATTTAAGGACATATTATAATTTATCCTCCCAAACCTGATCTCTTATGAAATGTAAATTCTGAATCAGTGGGATCTCTTTCCGTTTTGCTGCTCTGTGGCAGATTTTAACACTAACATTTGGCCTGGTCCGTGTGTTATTTATTTCTCTCTGATTTCAGGTCTCCTGGTTAAATTCATGGTCTCAGGGAGGTCTTTCCTAACTCCCCGACCCCCACTGTGATCACCCCCCATCAGACACTCCTCTTCTCTTTCAGAAAGGCTGGTAATAGTTATAATTACTTTCCCTGTGGGGTCTCCCTGGCTGGGTTGTGAACACTAGGGGACGGATATAATGTAAAAACATCATCACTGTTTCCAGTTCTAGCCACAGGGCGTGTGACAGTGCCTGGTGCAAAATTGAGCGTAGAATTGTCACTCAGTATTTTGTTGAATGAGTAAGGCATGGGTCAGATTTTGCCACGTGCCCGAGGACACTGGGGTGGGGTAGGGGGGCTTCACACTCAAATCTCTGTGACCCAGAGCCTAGCCCCGTCTCGCACCTGCCTGCTTATCAGTAGATGAACTTGGGCAAGGATGTATGGAGTCACACTTTTTGATTTTCTGTCTTTGGCTTGGTAGTAGCTCCTCAAGGAAATAAAGCACTTCTAAGAATTCTTGGTATTCTTTATGGTCCCTTGAATATAATAACTCACAAATACTTGCCGGTTGTCCAATTAAGGCCCCCACTTTCCTCCTTTTACACCTTTATTATTATGACACGTAGCTGTATGGTGATTCTTTTTCTATACTCGTGTCTTTCCTATTGGACTCTGATCTCCTTGAGAGCAAGAAATTTGTCTCCATCTTTTATCTGCAGTTCTTGGCACAATGCAAGCATTTAAGAGGGGGCTCAATTGGATGGAAAAAGATAAGATGGATGGGATTAAAAAAATTTAAAGATTATTTAGAAATGTATTGTCTTCCTTCGAATGAACTTTAAAGATATCAGTTATAACAATATATGTGCATAATAGTTTACAGTCCCTAACATCCAAGATTTGTCAAAAATGTGTACTGGGATACATATATACTAGCATGAATGCACAAAGTAAAATTATACTATTAGAGAAGTTGCTTAAGGAATGAATGACAGTGAATTATGAAATAACATGTGTTTTAATTCACATTATCAACGCTTTAAAAGCTGGTAGTATCACTTTATAGTTCTAATTTTGAATTGCTGTTAATACTATATTCTACTCAACCTTTATGGTTCTATTACATTTTCTTCTTGGAACAAATAGCACTGCTGTGGACACCTGTATACATGTATGCCCAGTTATTTCCTTTTTTGATTATTAAAATAAACTTCTAAAAATGAGGCTACTGAAATATTTGAAACATTGTTCAACTGCTTTCTAAAAGGCTTGTACCATATTCCTTACCTCCTTTGCAGCACTTAGTACTAATATTTATATTTTCTAAAAAATTAGCCATGATGTATCTTCTCGTTTTAGTATTCATTTCTTTTGAGGACTTTGTTAATTTGGACATTACCCTACAAGTTTATTTGCTAATTGCATTTCCCTTTGTCTTCATTATGTATTTCTCTTCTTTTTTTCATTTTTTGATTTTGGTCTTCCTTTGTTAAAGGCAACTTTTATTAATTTTTTTATATAATAGCATTTTCAGAAAATATTTTTTTCTGGGTTGTTCCCTTTTGCTGTTTTAATTGCTGTTAAAGGCTTATATACTCTAAACTATAGATAGATATTTTAACATTTTCTTTTATTTTCATTGAATGCCTGTAATTAAAAAAAATCACAAGTGGCAGTAATAAGATCAGAAACAATCCAGGAAAACTGCTGGTGGTTTTGTATTACATGACTTGTGATTTAATTATGTTATATTCTGTGAGTGCTTTTACAGCTATTGACGGTACTGGGAAGTGTGTTTGGCCCCAGCTGACCACCTATTTTAAATTACATCACCTGATTAACAACCACTCCTGCTGAGCTTAGGTTTAGAAAACTTCAGGCTTCCAGAACACGGCTCTTGGGGAACTGGGAATTCTGGGGCTGTGTGCTTGGCGTAAAGGCATTAAACTCCCGAATGAAACATGAGATTCTGTACCCAGCCTTTGTGACTTGTAGTCCATTTAATTTTTGCTGTGCTCAACTATCTGGTTGGTGAAATTGTTACTTGTAAGATTAGAAAGGCAAATAGGGTAGGAAAATAGTGTGGAAAGAATGCTTCTATGACTTGACAGTCTGACTCAGAGGGAAGAGAGAGAACAATGAAAGCAAACACCCATCCCTCGCAGGTTTCAAATAGATTTTCATAAGAATGAAAGACCCGTAAAGATTTATTAAATATATTGGTGATTGATGGGCATGGTTCACATATTTAGGAAATTGCATTATGTGGAATTCTTCATTATTCCAGAAGACTGGATAGAAAAGGCATTGGGATGTTATGCTAATTTTTTTTTTCTCTTTAGGGATTTTGGAGGAGGCTGACCCAGAGACATTTACAATGAAACGACAGCATTTATTTGGGTTTGGTACAAGGAGCAAGCAGACAGAGTAGACTAAAATGTGTGACCTCATGCTATATTTCTTGTGATCTGATATCACTTAGTGTTATTGAATAACTTCAAAGGGCAGCTGGGAATTACTGTGAAGACACACACAGCAAAGCAATTTCTCACCTGCTGTCTCTGATCACAGAAGACACAGTTAGACTCACATTTCTCCCCAGGACACATGCGGTAGACATGCTGCAACTTGTTTAGAGAGAAAGGCAAGGGGCAGAGAGTCACACTGTTTGCACTGTGTGGGCTGAGACAAGTTTTAAATATAACTAAGGGTTACTTTTTTAGAATTAAAAGCAATAGAAGCTGAGCTTCGGGGCATGGGTTACTTCCTAAAAATACAATCACTGAACTTTTAAAGAACTCTAGGATCAGCTTGTCAAACTGGAGTAGATACAAATGTGAAAGACATCTGAGACTCTTTAGTACTTGGCGCACAGATTGAGAATTAACTCAATTTTGACTGTTTCAAATGATGAAAATATTTTCAGAAGACCAACCTGGTAGCCAGGATGGAGTAGGATTTTGTTGCTTAACCTGCTCACCTAGATCTTGATGTCAATGGGCTTTCTGCAAGCCCAGTATCTGAGTTCGTCGCTGTCTTGGGGGCAATTTTGGCCACTTTTTTTTTTTTTTTTTTTTTTTAAGAGATGGGGTCTTGCTGTGTTTCACCAGCTGGACTCAATCTCCTAAGTGCCTTCAATAACCTCCTAAGTGTTATGTCCCTTGTAATGTTCTCTTCTCTTTGACCTTGACCAGTTTGCTTCACTGTCGCTCCTCTTCAGAGTTCTTTTACAACACATTGGATCTGGCTTCTGAACCTGTTTCTATCTGTAACTATAACATAAGGTTAAATGTCGCTGCAGACTTTGTGTATTTGCAGAGTTTACTTGAATTTAATTTTGATGGAAAAACACCTGCTTTAAAGGATTGGCGACTGCTTGATTGAGTAAATCGCAAATCAAGTCTGGAAGTGTAGGTGTTATCATGTAATGAATTAAGAGACCATCGGCCGTCTTTCCTTTATAGACGTCCTTAAATCCCAGCATCATTTGGAAAGTAGTGGCTCTGTGTTTATATCAGTCAACCAAGTTTAGGCTCCTATCCCAGGCTACAGAAAGTTCTGTGTAAGCCACTTAACTGACCTCACAACTTATAACCTAGTTGGCAAATAGGAGAGAACTGTAAGAAGTTGACTAGTATGTGGAATGCAAATGATGACAGTGGAGAAGAGCCAGATGGTACAAAGGTCGTGGTAGGGGTGGGTGGGTCTATCAGTCACTTCTCACACTGCTGTAAAGAAATGCCTGAGACGGGGCAATTTATAAAGAAAAGAGGTTTAACTGGCTCATGGTTCTGCAGGCTGTACAGGAAGCATAGCAGCTTGTGCTTCTGAGGAGGCCTCAGGAAACTTCCAGTCATGGCAGGAGGCAAAGGGGGAGCAAGGCACATCACATGACCGGAGGCAGACAAAGAGAGAGGGTGGGGAGGTGCCACACACTTTTGAACAACCAGATCTCAGAATCACCCACTCACTCATTATTGCGAGAACAGCATGGATGGGATGGTGCTAACCCATTAATGAGAACTCTGCCCCATAGTCCAGTCACCTCCCACCAGGCCCCACCTCCAACTCGGGGGATTATAATCCAGCAGGAGCTTTGGTAGGACTCATACCAAACCCTATCAGTGGACATTTGGGAGAGACTTCATAGAGAAGGGTGGGAGAAGGGTGGGCTTGAAGCACTGGAGGTTTTCACTGTGCTCATTGGATTGAGGGGCATGTGCTCCTGCATAGGGCTCCCTCTGTGCGGAGACAGAGAGGTGAGAATCCCAGAGGGTGGTTGAGCTTCTGCAGGGGTAGACCAGTGAGAAGCGAGGGTGGAAAATGATTCAAAGAGTAGGATTTTAGAAGACTAGTCTGTCCGCAAGCCTGGATTAGGATTTTGTTCCTAACCTACTACTTTTCAGACTTGGCTGTACGTTTCAGTCACCTGGGGGGTTAAAAAAGTACTGAAGCCTGGAGCCCTCCCCATACTCCCAGAGGTTCTGATTTAATCTGTTTGGAATTAGGCCTGGGTTTTGGGTGTTTTAAAAGCTCCCCAGGTGATTCTAATGTGCAGCTGAGCCTGAGAACCACCACCGAACCCACTGATAAGATCTTGATGTAACCTCCACTGAGCCTCCACTCATCGAGCTGAACCACAGCACAGTGCTGGCCAGGAAAAAGCAGGATCAACTGATGGGGGAAAAAAAAAAATTAAAAAGTACTTCTGGCTGACTGGGGGCAGTGGCTCATGCCTGCAATCCTAGCACTTTGGGAGGCTGAAGCGGGCGGATCACCTGAGGTCAGGAGTTCGAGACCTGCCTGGCCAACATGGTGAAACCCTGTCTCTATTAAAAATACAAAAAATTAGCTAGGCATGCACGCCTGTAATCCCAGCTACTTGGGAGGCTGAGGCAGGAGAATCGCTTGAGCCTGAGAGGTGGAAGTTGCAGTAAGCCGAGATTATGCTATTGCACTCCAGCCTGGGTGACAGAGTAAGACTATGTCTCAAATAAATAAATAAATAAATAAATAAATAAATAAATAAAATAAAAATAAAAGGTACTCCTGTGACAATATTTATAATATTCCACATAGTCCAACACCTTAGTTATAATAACAGTTTTCATGTAAATGCTATGAATTTTTGCATTGGCCATGAAGTAGATGGGGGCAAATGTGTAGACTTTTGGAAACGTATGGATATGGAAAATGTGTCCAAAATTTGCAATAAAAATGGCAGGATAAAACAAACACTTTTATCATAGCCAAAAATTCAATAGCCTAAAAGCAATTATAGCATGAAAACACTAAACTTGCAAGTATAAAAATATAAGTCCTCAGAAACTTGCTGCTGGAAGGCCTCAGTTTCCAAATGCTGTACGTCAGTGATTCTCAAACCTGAGTGTGCATTGACGTCGCCTGGAGGGCAGTCACTGGTTGCTGGGCTCCAGTTTCAGGTTTAGCAGACTTGGAGAGCCCAAGGATATGTAGTTTCAAAGTTTTCCCAGGTGATACTGCTGACCTGGATACCATACTGTGAGAACCACTGGTGCTTGCTGCCATGTAAGAACCACTACTGCATGGGTTCAAATATTGTAGGAAAAAGGTCTTGATAAACATGATAGAAGGACATGAGTTTTGCTTTTTATGTCAGATGAGGGGCTTCTTTTGGGAGTTAGGGAATCTGTCCTCCTCCAGTACAAGTCAGCCACTCCTCATCTCCATGCTCTAGGGGGTACCTGTCTGAGTCTAGGTAGGGTAGGTAGAAGAGAAAATTGTCTTTTCGTTCTCCTAATTGTCCTTTTAAAATTTACTACAAAGGGTGGTATTATATATAGCCATAATATTATATAACATGTTCTTTATTTTTCTTCCAGTAGAAAATATTTGTAAGTTCAAAGCATTTTTTAAATCTTTTATGACTGTCTCCCCACCCCTCTTACCCGACAACATGAAAAATTTGAAGAGTTAAAAAAATTCCTAACCATCCATGTCTTCCTTAAAACAGGTTCTTGCGGCTCATTCTTGGTGGTATGTTGGAGGATGTCAGTCCTTGGCCTCCACCTACGTGCCAGCTTTTGCATCAAACAGCCTTCCTGGTAGAAAAGACATTTGCAGTGCACCTTGGGAGGGAGGAGAAGCGGAAATCATTCTCAGATGTTAGAAAGAAACATGTTTCTAATTGAAAGCATGACGAGAGGGCACACATGAAAGTGCCTGGGTGGTGAGCTCAGGCCGAGGCACAGCTTTGAAAGCCCTGCTCAGTCCTTGCTGTGGCCACTTCTGTTTTCGTGGGTGGATCCCATTCCCATTCCTGTGACATTCCAGAAATAACCATGGCTGAGCAGGGACCCAGGACAGCATCTCAGATATAGCAACAAAGTTTGCTCAGTTGGTCAGGAAAACTCTGATACATTAGAATCCCGAATTCTAGAAACGCAGAGCTTTTGAATTAGAATTCTAGAAGCACAGTGTGGGAACAGCCTTTATTCTCATATTGTGGGGACCATTTTAGAACAAATTGCTGCTGCCCTCCTCATAACCCCCAAACACACACAAGTGCAGAGGCCAAGGTTAAGTGACTTACTCCAAGGTCACCTAGGGAACTGGCTCCATTTTTTTTTTTTTTTTATTTAAAGAATCCTTCCCAACTTTTTGAAAATTTCTCAGCTTGGTATTCTGACACCCAAGGGCCATTTTAGAAAAATCATTATGTGCTGTAATGAATAGGCATCATATCGTAGAAAGATGGGAAAAGTATCTTCTCTCTTTTATAGAAAATCAATAGGTTTCAAGGCTTTTAGGTCTTGGTCTTTTGGATCTTCATAACTGAGTCTCCTGTTGTTCGTTTTGCTCGTCTATTTTGTAATTGTTTTGTGGACTGAAGCTTGTATTGAACTTTATGGGAGACTTGATAGTGTGTTCTGCCTCAGGACCAACAATTTATGTAAAAGGTGAGGTGACAGCAACAGGGCAGCATAATAAATGTATTTGAACAAATAAAGAAGGGACTGAAGGAATCATGGCCATAGGCCTATGACATTACATAATAAAACTTAAGTCAGTAGCATCTACACTTCTTTTTCTTTTTTTTTTTTTTGAGATAGAGTTTCCCTCTGTCATCCAGGCTGCAGTGCATGACACCATCTCGGATCACTGCAACCTCTGCCCGTCGGGTTCAAGCGATTCTCCTACCTCAGCCTTCCAAGAACTGGGATTACAAGCACCCGCCACCATACTTGGCTAATTTTTGTATTTTTAGTACAGATGAGGTTTCACCATTTTGACCAGGCTGGTCTCGAACTACTGACCTCAAGTGATCTGCCCAGCTCCACCTCCCAAAGTGCTAGGATTACAGGCGTGAGCCACTGTGGCCAGCCAGTAGCATCTAAACTTCTAAGGGACCTTGCCTATCATAAAACCTACTTACTCTACCAATGACCCACAGCCCTGATAACGGTGTTTTAAAATTTTTTGAGACTGGGTTACATTCTGTTGCTCAGGCTGGAGTGTAGTGCCGTGATCATGGTCGCTGCAGCCTCGACCTCCTGGGCTCGGGAGCCTCCTGAGTAGCTGGGATTACAGGTGCATGCCACCATGCCCAGCTAATTATTTGTATTTTATTTTATTTTTTGGTAGAGACAGAGTCTCACTGTGTTGCCCAGGCTAATCTCAAACTCCTGGGCTCAAGCGATCGTCCCACTATGACCTCCTAAAGTGATGGACTTACAGGCGTGAGCCACTGTGCCTGGCCTGATAACTTTAAAACTCTGCTTGGTCATGAGTGTGGTGATTCAGCGTACATACATCCTCGCAAATAGGAGATGAAGAAGTTGTTTCTTTTTGGTTGCCTTTCATTGTTAAATTAGGGATGGTGCATAGCACACTGGATTTTTATACAAACTAGCAGGTGTATTTTGGGTAACTCTCAACCTCTCTGCCCTTGGTTTTCTCGTTTTCTCATACGTCAAAGAGTTGATTGGACTAAATTTCTGACCCAGTCTCTCAAAGATCTGATAGCCTATACAACATGAGGTCTGTAGGAGAGCACTTTTTGGGGTTGGGGATTGGACTGGACTTTTGTTTTTTGCCAAGTCTTGGCAAAAAATTTAGGCTTAAAAATTTTAAAATTAAATTTTAAGTTAAATGTATATTTAAATTTAAGTCACAGAGCATAACTTTAAAATAATGGCAGAGCATTTTCTTATGATTTTTCCCGGATTTTCTGATGCATTTCTGGGAAGCAGATACAGTAAAGTGGTTAAGAATGATCGCTTTGGAGCTGGCTCACTTGGTTTCCAATTCCAGCTCTTCTACTTAGTAATAATTATGTGACGTTTAACAAATCACTTAATCTCTGTTTCTGTTTTTTCATCTGTAAAGTAGGCACAATAAAATATCTACAACAAACGTTGCTGGGGAATTAAATTTGTTTATGTATGTTTAGAACCGTGCCTGTCACATAGGAAGCCATTAATATTAGCTCTCCTCCCCCTCCTCCACCCAACCCCCCCCTTCCTCCTTATGAGTGCTCGTGTAGTTTTTTATTGGAGAACAAACAACCTGATGCTACTGTTAACCCTTTGGAAAAATTAGGAAGTCTACAGTGTTCTTCAAAGCTGTGCCTTCTGTTGTCTTTCTGCAGCTAGCTGTGTTCCACCATGTCAGAATGGAGGGATGTGTCTCCGGCCTCAACTCTGTGTGTGTAAACCAGGGACCAAAGGCAAAGCCTGTGAAACAATAGCTGCCCAGGATACCTCGTCACCAGTCTTTGGAGGGCAGAGTCCTGGGGCTGCCTCCTCCTGGGGCCCGCCTGAGCAAGCAGCAAAGCATACTTCGTCTAAGAAGGCAGACACTCTACCAAGAGTCAGCCCTGTGGCCCAGATGACCTTGACCCTCAAGCCGAAGCCTTCAGTGGGACTCCCCCAGCAGATACATTCTCAGTGAGTGTTTTGAAATTTTGTTTAGCTAAGGATCATCTTAATTACTCTCTTGGATGCATTGCTTTAAATCACTGTCCCTTTCCTGCACAATTTGCAGAAATCACTTGGATAGTAATGTCTTTCTTTCCTTTCTTAAGGCTTTACACATGAGGCTTACACATGGAGTCTCTTAAAAATATTTGATATGTGTGTTTAGCCTCTGCAGGAAAATTTACCGTAAGTACAACCCAAGGCAACCGTGAGGATTATAGGGATCAAGATTGGAAGGGAATGATAAAGATAGTTATTTGTGATAAAGTTGTTAGTTTAAAAATTCTGTTTTTGAGGGGAGAGCCGTTTTATAGAGTTTTGAAATAATTAAAAAACAAACAGCGTTATTTTTAAAGTTATCTGGAAAAGGTAAGAACTCAGCTTGCACAGAGAAACTACTCAAATGAAAGGGAGTCCTTGCAAAGAATTTCTCAACCTCAGTAGCAGGTTAAGTGTACCTTCTGTTAACACCATGTTTATCTCCCAGTTGCCGTGTGGGTCCATTTTTGGTGAATGAGCTTGTTTTCTATTTATGGGAACAAGGTTTTTTTTTTTTCCCCTTAGTGTCAGGAAGTAAGTGCTATTCTGAACAAAATGAGAACTCAGAGAAGAAAGATTACTCCGTTCTCTGAGTTGCATTGCAAGCAGCCACTCAGCTGCACCGGCTTCTTAAACAAATTGTCTCCTCTTAATGAGCTATTCTATATGGATAATAAGATGCAGAATGTACTGCAACTATCACTTGTCATTTGTCTAGGAATGTAAAATACAGGAAGTTCCCAACTTAAGAATGGGCTTGGCGTAGCAGTTCATTTTTAAGTCACTTGCTTGGAATTTAGAATGCTTCTTCCCTCTGTAGAGACAGCTTCCACATGGTGATTAGTATCCAGTCAGCCCACAGAAGTTATTCAGTCTGTTACTATAGATGAAATTATCCTTATTTCTACTTCCCCTTCGAATAGACCACCTACTGTTTCTGCTGAGTGTGGTCTTTTTCTTTTCTCCTCCGATTCCCTCCTCAATCCTCAATCCTCTTTTTTTTCTGTTTTTCTTCATTTTTCTGTAATTTCTCCTTGTCTCATGATACTTCAGTTCTATTGTGGTACCTAGATTTAGGGGCTAGTTTGAAATGCTACTTTGCTATTGGAAAACACATTCTGCTGCCCTCAACGAGAAGCAAAGGTAGGTATAGCTAATACTTACTAAGTGCTTACTATATGCCAGGTACTCTTCTAAAAGCTTGTTGTGTATTGTTCACTTACAATTCACAAGGACCCTATGTGGAAGGTAACATTAAACCCATTTTACAGATGAGAAGACTGAGGTACAGAGTGGTTAAGTAATTTGTTCAAGGTCCTACAGTTAGTAAATGAAAGTATTACAATTTAAATGGAGGCAGTCAGGTTTCAGCATCCATGCCCTGAAGGAAGGAGTTGGCAAAAATTTTCTGTAAAGGGGCAGATAATAAATATTTTTAGCTTTGTGGGACATACGGTTTCTGTTGCATCTACTCAGTTCTGCCATTGTAGCACAAAAGCAGCCATAGACAGTGTACGAGTTAATGAGTGTGACTGTGTTCTAATAAAACTTTATTTTATGGACATTGAAATTTGAATTTCATATAAATTTCACAGTTCATGAAGTATTATTCTTTTTTTGATTTTTTTTCTCAACCATTAAAACACATAAAAATTATCCTTATGGGCCATATGAAAGCAGGCTGTGGGCTGGATTTGGCCCATGAACTGTAGTTTGCTAACTTTTTCTCTAAAGGATAGTAGTGCTTTTTTTGTGTGTGCCAGAACATGAATATAACTATGTGTTCTTGAAACGATATAAAGCTTTGATTATATCATAGCTAGACATCTTCCTTCCAGCGTTGTTTTAGATCTTAAAAACAAAAAATAATTCTGTGTTGAACTATGCTGTGGCGATCAAGAGTCATATTACTGTGAACTGCAATTAGTTTTTTCTAGCATTATGGCTTACATAAACTGTAAAGTAATTTACAAGCAACATTATTCATCTAGAATATCACCATCCACTATTAGAATTTGACCCTCTATGATGTATATATATGGATTGTTAGTAAGAACCATATGTCGGTTGTCAGATAAAGGAACAGTCCATTTTTTTTCCTTCCTTTTGGTACCCGCAGTGTAATTTAGACAAGAATGTTGTGAGTCAAAGAGGAGGTTAAGGTTTCAGCTCTGACTCAGCTTTGGTAAAATAAAGTCATTAGGCAGTTTGCTTTGGAGATTTCATCTGCAGAATGAAGATGCGTTTTTATGATAGCATTGTTATAGGCATGTGTATATGGGTGTGCCTACTGGTGTGCTTTTAAGTAAAGAGAAGAGATGAGAAGAGATGGCCTTGGGTGCCATCAATCCTGATGTTAATAAACTGTATAGATTGCCCCATTATCTGGTCACTGCAGAGAAGATTAAGATGTACAAGACCCAGTCCTGCTCTTACGGAGATTTTGAAATGACAAATGAGCTATACAAAGGAAGGGACACAATTAGCCCTTTGAGTAATTTAAGTTATGACATAATCACAGTGAGTCATGTTTAATCAAATGGCCAAGAAATCACATATGATAGGTCCATTTTGGCTACTTTTGAGAAATGTTAGAATCCTTAAGTTTTCTTTAAGATTGCCTTTGTTAGGGTATTTCAGGTTTTGTGTTTAACCAGTAAAGGAGATTGATTAAGCCTCCTTAAAGTATTCAACTGTATACATAAAATATGTCTAAAATGCCAAAATGTTTAGTGTTACATTCCTTGTGTGGCATGTGAAGTGCTATCATCTCGATCACTTATTCAACAAGTTTTTATGGAGCATATTTTACATACAAGGGCACTGTTCTAGGAGCTAAGGATATATAACATTAGGCAACTAAATAAAGTGCCTGCTTTCTTGGAACTTACAGTTTAGAGAGGGAGAGGCAGTTGATAAATGACATAATTAAAATACACATTAGATACTCATAATTGCTGTGGAGAAAATAAAACTGCAGTGGTAGAGAGGGCATGCTGGGCTGGTGTGAGGTGGGGAAGAGTGAGGGGTGTGGCAGCTTTAAATAGGCTGCCAAGGAAGACCCTGCTGAGAGGCATTTCAGCAAAGACCTGTGGTAAGGGCATGAACCCTGCAGATACGTGGGGGTGAGGCAGAGGCTTTGAGGCAGGAATGTGCCTGAGGTGTTTGAGGAACAGCTAGTTTGGTAAAACTGTAGTGTTAAAAGCACATATTTTAGGCAGGTGGTTATAAGATGAATTGGTTTTACCTTTGGCTGAATTGGTTTGAGGCAACTTGATTTAGAACCAAATACAAATGAAGTTCCTTAGGAAACCAAAAGAAAGAGCAGTTGTTTCCAGATTTTGAAGTGTTAGTACGGTGGAGTCTAGGGATGGCTCCTTAAAGAAGGTGTCTGTGAGAAGATGGTTGAATTCGGATACATACAACTGGAGGAGAAGGATGTATTCAGGGCAGGCAATGATGTGAGGCTAGGTAGCCTGGGATATTAGTTTTCTTTGGCTATGTAACAAATCACCCCAAAACTTAGCAGCCTAAAATAACATGCATCTATTGACTGACAGTCTGTGTCAGGAATCCAGGAGTTGCAGCCAAGCAGTCAGCAGGGGTGGCAGTCATCTGAAGGCTCGATTGGGGCTGGGGAATCCACTGCCAAGATGGCTCACTTTCATGGTTGTTGGCAGGAGGCCTTAGCCCTGGCACTGGCTGTTGGCAGAAAGCTTCACTTCTTCTCTATGCAGACCTCTCTGTAGAGCAGCCTGAGTGTCCTCACAGTGTGGCCATAAGCTTCTCCCAGAGTGAGTGATCCTAGATTAGGGAGAGCGAGAAGAAGGCCACAGTGCCTTTATGGTCTTGGTCTTAAGGATGCCACATCTTCATGTTCACCTTATTCTACTCATTGGAAGTGAGTTGCTAAGTCTAGTCCTCACTCGGAGGGAGTAGAAGTATGCTGCACTGCTTAAATGGAGAAATACCAAGGAATTCGTGGACATATTTAAAAATGACCATATTTAGGATATGATTTAATTAGAACTTGATAAAGATGAAGATTAATGGTAATATAAGGTAATATAAAGCTCTGAAGGTTGCTTGAAAACCAAGCTACTGACTAAGATGTCAACAAAACAATTCCCAAAAGACACAAAATAGATAAAAAAGTAATAGAGGGAGGACTTATAGCTCAAAAAGCCTTAAGAAACACAATAACCAATCACAGCATTTGGATTATGTTTCTGTCCTGATTCAAACAAACTGCTAATAAAAGAAAAAGATAACAATGACGATTTATAGGACAAGCATGAACATGCTAACATTGATTGGAAATTTGATGATATAAAGGAACTGTTGATTTTGGGAGCTGTGATGATGGCATTATAGTTATGTTCAAAAGGAGGAGAATCGTGTTAAAGTATTTACAGATGAAATGATATGATGTATGAGATTTTATTCAGAATAATCCAGTGGGTTGATATATAGAGGTAATAAGATTAGTTTGAGGTGGTAATTATTGAAGCTTGCTGATGGGTACATAGGGGTTTCTTACACAATTCTTTTTATATTTGTGAAATTTTCTGTAATAAAGGGTAATAAAAAGATGAAGTTTCTTATGGTCCCGAGTGTGGTCCTGAGTCTTCAAAAACCTAATGCTATGATATCTCCAAGGATGGAAGAACTTCTGGGATATTCCTTGAAGTATGCCACCTCCTAATTGACAACAGTAACAATAAAACGTAAGCTCATTCCCTTTATTTGGAGTAAAGGGAAAAAAAAATCCCATTATAAAGCTATGCCAGTAGTTAAACACTTTGGGGAGAGAGTTCAAGCTTGTTGCAGTACTGATCGTTATTACTGCGACCTTGTCTGAGCTTATTAAAGGATCCAAGGAATTGATCAGTACTCAAACGGATGATTTCCTTATACGATCTCTCAGACTGTAGGAGGGGACGTTGCTCCATATTGAACCCCCACCTCAACCCCACCAACTCTCTCCCAGCTTTCTCCTGTGCTTTCCTGTACTTACCATTGTCATGACACTTACAACACAGTCTTTCATCTCTTTGTCCACAGAGGTACACAGAAAGGCCCCAATCAATGTTTGCTTAACATATGTATGTATTAAGCATTTTGCCTGGAGAAAATAAGTGTTAATAATGTCTAAATCCTTGTCTGTGGATTGTTTCACGAATGCTTTTATTGCAGGAGGTACCCTTCTCTCTTGGAATAATAGTATTCGCCTTTGAAAAGCCCTGAACATTTTGCAGAGTATTTGCATTCCTCATGGTATGTGGTCTGCCCAACAAGTCCATGAGGTAGGTGAAGGTTTTGATCCTGACTTTATGATGTGGAAAAAAAAAAGGCAGTGAATGAAAGTTGAACAAAAGGAACTCACTCCAAGGAGCTCAGCACTCAATTCATGACACCTTGGGGATGGGATGAGAACTAAAAATTTGAACCAATCACTGATTTTATCGTGTTATACACATTTATTTAAACTTAAAAAGATGGATGTTAAATTGAAATTATATACAGAAAAGTACAAAAATCAAAAGTGTACAGTCTAGTGATGATCCCAAAGTGACATCATGTTCACGTAAGTGCCATCGACATTAAATAGAACATTTCCAGCACCACAAAGCCTCTTGTTCTTAGATTCTGCCATCTTCCTCCTCACCAGAGGGAGCTACTCTCTTAACTTCTAATGCAGAGGTCAGTTCCACATGTGTTTGAACTGTATGCAAATAATATGGTGTGTTTTTTTCACTCAGTATTATGTCTGAGATTCATCTATGCAGTTGTGTGACTATAGCTTGCTCATTTATGTTATACCACCAGTGGTTACCGCATCATGTGAATATACCACGATTCATTATTTATTCTGCTCTTGATGGATGTTTGGATTTTTTTTTCAATTTTTGGCTCTTTTTAGCCCAGCTTGACTAAGGTATAATTGACAAATAAAATGGTATGTATTTACAGTATACATGATGTTTTAATATATATACAGAGTGTAAAATGATTACCACAATCAAGCTAATTAACATATCTCTCATCTCACATAGTTACCATTTTTGGTTTGTGGTAAGAACATTGAAGGTCTACTCTCTTAGCAAATTACCAGTATACAGTACAGTAGTATTATTTATTATAGTCACCATACTCTTTGTTAGATCTCCATAACTTACTCATCCTGCATAACTAATATTTTATACCCTTTGGCCATTTTTTGGCTCATAATACTGCTGTATAGGTATGTATATGTGAAAATTCTAGAAGAAGGCCGGGCACAGTGGCTCACACCTGTAATCCCAGAATTTTTGGAGGCCTAGGCAGGTGGATCATGAGGTCAAGAGATCAAGACCATCCTGGCCAACATGGTGAAACCCCTTCTCTACTAAAAAAAATACAAAAATTAGCTGGACGTAATGGCACGCGCATGTAGTCCCATCTACTTGAGAGGCTGAGGCAGGAGAATCGCTTGAACCTGGGAGGCGGAGGTTGCAGGGAACTGAGATTGCGCCACTGCACTCTAGTCTGGTGACACAGCAAGACTCCGTCTCAGAAAAAAAAAAAAAGAAAAAGAAAAAAAGAGAAAGAAAATTCTAGAAAACCTTTTTGAAATCGTCACCAAGCCCAACTGCATATAGCAGTGTAGTAGTTTGAGAAGGACTTCCTAATCCATGAAAACCACATAAAGTTTGATGATATCATTAGCTATTGGTCAGACCTATTTTGTTGTTTGAGAATAACAGACACGTGGGGAAAATGGTGAGGTGAGGAAGCATGTTGAGGAGCTGGAAGCAAGCATTTCTTGATTTTTTCCTCCTGAGACTGACTGAGGAAGAGTAGACCATGGCATGGAGGTGGGAGAGACAAGGACAGAGTCGGGGAGGTTACTGCCTCACACTTCTGCTCACACCCCTGGGTCTGGTGGAAACTCAAAGTTTGTATCTAAAAATGGGAGGTGTCGGGATAGAGTTTGCTCCCTAATACAATTACAAGAAATCAGGATAATGTTTTGGTGCTATGTAATAATAATAGTTAATATGACCAATTATTCTGTGCCAGACACAATTCTGAGTACTTTTTGAGTGTTGTCTCATTTAATCTCCTCAAAACCATGTGAGAGGCCCAGCGCGGTGGCTCACACCTATAATCCCAGCCCTTTGGGAGGCCGAGGTGGGCAGATCATGAGGTCAGGAGTTCAAGACCAGCCCGGCCAACATGGTGAAACCCCGTCTCTACTAAAAACACAAAAATTAGCTGGGCGTGGTGGCGGGTGCCTGTAATCCCAGCTGTATCCCAGGAAATCAATTCAAAAAGGCACTGAGTGGAATTAGCAAAACTTTACCTAATCATTCTGATCACCATCCCAGGCCAGTAAGTAGTTCAGCTATGGCACCCCATTCTTTATGATACTTGCAGTGAATGATGGGACCCACCTCTTGCATATCTCTGGATGTCGTAAGGGTTTTTCATTGATCAGACCATATTTACTTCTCTGCGTCTTATGTTCTTGACCTTGCAGTGTTGAATCTTCTTGCTCCTTGCACTTAGAATGCCTGTGACAGACATAAGGCATGTCAACAAAGAAAAGGGCGACAGCAAAGTCCAGGCAGCCAGCCTCTTGGGAAAATTACTGAAACTGGTACTATAAATCCAGTTTATGAGCTTGAAATTTCCTAGTACTCATAAGTATTCAATTAAATATTGATGTGAACCTTGACACAAGTTTGGCTCAAGTGCTGGTAGAAAGCCAACAGGGACATTCAGACAAGCTTTATTTTTCACTTAGAGGTCATACAGTTCTAGAGTAGTGTGAGTAGTGGAGTTAGCTCTCACCAAAACACAGAAGAAATATTCAATCAATATTAGTATCTTTGAATAGAATTTATCCTGGGCACTTGCTCCTTTGAAAGTTATTATTTGTCCAGGCTTGATGGCTCACGCCTGTCATCACAGCACTTTGGGAGGCTGAGGCGGGTGGATCAGCTGAGGTCAGGAGTGCAAGACCAGCCTGGCCAACATGGTGAAACCCTGTCTCTACTAAAAATACAAAAATAAGTTGGGCGTGGTGGCGTGTGTCTGTAATCCCAGCTACTCGGGTGGCAGAGGCCGGAGAATCGCTTGAACCCCGGGAGGTGGAGGTTGCAGTGGGCTGAGATTGTGCCACTGCACTCCAGCATGGGCAACAGAGCGAGATGCCATCTCAAAAGAAAAAAAAAGAAAGTTATTATTTGAGCATAATGAAAAAGAGAACAAAAATTAGGTACAACTTTTCCCTCCAACTTTCCAGAATTTTCAACCAGTACAAACCATCAAGTTTTATAACTGCAAGTGTTTGAATGCCTGGCCCACAGTCACTCAGCAGGGCCGCAGCAGAGTCGTGACTTGAACCCAGGCTTCCTGACCTTTTGTTCCATGTTCTCTTTGCATCGTTTACATGTCATTGTCTGACTCTGCTTAACAAAATAATGGAAAAATACTTTGCGCAGTATTTTTGAAGCCCCAAATTCAAATAAAAGGCATAAAGGAGTGAAAAATTGTAGTTGTTTTATGAATTATCAAGTAAACCACTGTTGTTTGACCAGAAATTGTTTATTTTCAAAACAATAAAGATTCGCCTAAAACGTATTCTGTTTCATGAAGGAAATGTGACAATCTATTCATTATAGTCAGTTACCAATATAGAGAGCTGTTCCCAAATCTTTAGAATTAGCTGGACTGTCTACTGTAGACACAGAATTTATTTTTTAAAAAACTCTCCTTCAGGGGCTTTTTTGACATGACTTTGATTGCTTTCAGAGCACTGCCTTTTGTTTCTTTGCCTGATTTTGGTGTTTTGCCAAGTGCTGGTATTTGGAGATTTGATGGACAGCATTCGAAGTGAGGCATCATTCTTCCTTAATTTGTTCAAAGCCTCTTTATGCAGCAGCTAATCCTTCCTAATTATATCTCTAGGAAGGATGTTCTTAACTCAGACAGGAAGATGACATAGACATTTTGAGATTAGGATGCACTTTACTCTGAAAAAAGAAATTTGAAAGGAAACACTCTCCAATTCCCGTTCCTCACTCCCTGGGCACAAACAGCCATTTTCCCCGTCCCATTTGTGAAGCTCTTTTCTCTCTCTCCGCTCCTCTTTCATTCCTGTGGCTCCTATTTATCTCCTGGCTAAATGAAGCTATTTTGAAGGAGTTAAAAAAATTTCAGGAAAAAACCATTTCCATGTAATGAGGCAGGCATTTCACACCTTAATTGCTTTAACGTCTTCAAAGGTGACCTGTGAGTCTAAACAGTTGGAAAACTTAGTGTCCATATTTGAAATACTTTACATAGAGTTGAAACACTTCACAGTCTCCTCGATTAATTTCTTTTTGCCATGCTGCTTTGTATTAATTTAGTGATTTTTATGTGAAAGTAAATATGTAAGTCAGTGACATTATGTTTATTAGATTATTTTCCTCTAATACTTTAAGCAGACTAAATGTGGCTTCTGTCAAATAAGTCTTTAATAAATAAATTGCTGTCTGTGAAGTCTTGGTGGCTTTGAATGGTCTTATGAAGTGTGATCTTATCACCTTATGAAATAATTTTGTGTTTCTTAGTTTTTTTAGTGAAGTTGAACATTTTCCACATTTTTATAAGTCCTTCATATTTTTTATGTGGATAATTAACATCTTCACACTTTTCTGTCACATGTGCTTATAATTTTCTTTAATTTCTAAGAGCTCTTTTCATATTAAAGATTGTTTTTATCAAATATTTAAGAATTCTCTAAGGGAAGATACTTTTATGCAAAGAGTATTATTAGTACTCTGAATTTTTTTTAACCAAATTTGGAAGAAACTTCTTAAATTGAATTGTAAAATATCCCCCCTTGTCCATGAGGACAAGAATACAATCTGTTACTCATTGATTCTGTAATTTATTTCAGAATTCTTTGGTCTTTTGAGAGGTTTATTGACTTACACCAACATACATCTTAATATACTACTGAACCCCATCTATAACCTTCCAAGTTCTCTGTGCATTTCTAACTGGTTGCCTTATCTCTGGTTCACCATAGTGAAGGTAGAATCTCAGTCCTCCTGGCCCCCAGAACACAGATTTTCAGTAGTTGATTCATTCATTCCATCAGCAGATATTTACTGAGTGCCATCCACATACCAAGTATTGTTCCAGGTATTCTAATTGGAGGGATCAGGCTCATGTGTCTGAAAAATAGTGAATAACATAGCATAATACCTAATAAGCTGCTAAACTATGTGGTGCCTCGTATAAATTCTAATGGTGAATAAGGAAGGGGGAGATTGGCAGGGGCTGGAGGATTGGACAAAAGGAACATTGACCAGAGTTGGAAGGACTTGGAAAAGTGAAGGAGAGTCTGGTCTTTAAATAAATAACAGGTGGACGATAGGGTGGGAATGATTCTCCTGTTGGGGAATTGATCTCTTTGCGGGGATTGAAGAATAGCAGGAAATGAGATTGGGTGGGCAGGTCCGATTATGGAAAGCCTTGACAGTCAGACAGAGGAGCTCTGTGTGGGGCTCCGAGGAATACAAAGATGGCTCTGATAGTCACTGAAGAAGTGTCAGGCTCACCCTGGAAAGCCAGGTCAGGTAGGGTGCTAAGAGAGTATGAGGGAAGGCCTGGGAGGCTGGCTGGGCAGATGAGAGAAAGGGAGGCCTAGAGGAGCTGGCCCTGTAGAGTGCCTGTCTTTAACAGAGACTTGAGAGGAGAGGGAATCTAATTCCCTTTAAAACAGAAAAGATTCAGACTGCAGTCAAGAAAACGATTCCTTTGGATTCCTTTGGATGTGTAGTCTCATGTTATCTATCTCTCTACCTGTGTTAAATGGAATGATGTGTAATCTTTAGGAACAGGAAAGTAGGGGATGTCGTTGAAGGCTTCGTGTTCCTTATTCCACTCATCCCTAGACCTCAAATTCATCAACCCATAATCAAAACCAGATTTGATTTCCTTTTGTGTTGATCAGACTAACACATCATGCTCTGTAGAATAATCAAGGTCTTTTTTCCTGTTTCAAATGTTCAAGAGTTTTCTACCTTTCTTTATCTTTGTTGGCTTTACAGCTTTGCCATAACTACTTTTTGTTATCTCTACCCCTATCGATATCAACCTCTGTGTATCTTCTCTGTGTTTTTCTTGCTACACTAGGAGGGATCTACTCACCTATATTCCTCCTCCTTTAGGTGACAGACTACGTCTTTGATTATCCTGTATTGGTGAACTGGAAGGGAACCTTGGGTAATCACACACAGGTGTATAATAACCAGCAGGTTGTTAGGCTCTAAATGTCTTCCTAACTGGACTGCATTCTCATTAGTTATTATTTAAAATAATATAAGGAACAGTCTGACACAAAAATTGCATATTTATTTGATACTATTAATAAATAAAGCAGTTTTTGTTTCAGACTTATATTCGTTTAATTTAGCTATTTAGGTCTAAAGTTGCTAGGAAAGTTTTTGTGATTTGCTTTGTGAAGTAGTGTAGTAACATGCTACTTGATAAAAATAATAGTATTGTCTTTCACAGAATCAGAAATGCTTTTCATACCTAGTGAGGAAATGCTATGCTTCTTTTAAAAAACTTACATATGCTTATCAGCTTTTTATGTTCAGATTAGTTTAGGATGTTCATAAAAAACTAGGATTTGATCAAGCTCAGCTTTATGTTCAAATTAATTTAGGATGTTCATAAAAAACAAGGATTTGATTGAACTCCATTAGGAAGTCTTTGACAAGAAACCAAAAGAAATGATTGGGACTTTAAATTTCACATGCATTTATTGAATATTTACTGTGTGCCAGGCACTGTGCTAGCAGCCAAACTAAATATTCTTTAGTTTCAATGAATAATTGATAACCGGAATGTTTTTTCCTTCTTTTTCTATCATTTCTAGTATAAGTGGGGTTTTTTTTTTTTTTTTTTTGCATTTTTAGTAGAGAGCTACATTTTTATAGGACAAAACATGTAATACTGTCCCCTCTGTTGATATTAAGTCAAATATTTAATCTGTTCAGTCAAAGCCCAGTTCTGGTGTTAATGGGCCTGGATTCAATTAATTAAAGGATTAACTTACTATATCATTACCTGTGTGCACCAGGCACCCTTCTGAATTGCAGACAGCATGTAGGAAGATCTAACTAAGCTTTAACCTTACAACTACAAACTGCTTCTAGGTGTTCTCAGGTGTGAACAATCAGATGCGAGTGGGTAAGAGATCAGAAACACTGACAATAATAGTGCATGAAATAATAGCTCCTATAGAATTTTAGAAGAAAGGGTTGAGCTGACTATAGTGGGGAAAAATGGGACTTTTTTTAATGTGTGTGATATTCCACAGAAACAGCAATCTGAAAGCTAACTGGCTGCAGCTGAATGGACTTCCTTTTGTATGGAGACGCTGCCTCTAGTGTTTAGGAAAAAATGCACACTAGAAAATAGTGCAACATTATGGTGCCATCTGTCTTGAAAATGAATTTTTTTTTTTGTCTGCTTTATAGTAGTTCCCAGACAACGAAAAAACTTCAACCAGCTTTGGTGCTATTTTGCATATGGACAATTTCAGCAGGCAGAAGCCTTTAAAGTTGTATTTCAAAGGGCCTCAGGAGTTATCGATGTGATGTGATGAGACTGTTTGCCATTAAGCCTCTCAAGAGCCTACGGCCCAACCCCCTCCCCGGCTCCCTGGGGGGCGGGAGAGCAGACAGAGTCGGCCTTGCACCATTCACCCTCCTAATTGGGTTTGTGACTGGCTGTTAGGGCATCTTTCTCTGAGATGGCATTTTCTTCTTGAATTCAAAGTTTCACTTTCTCCTTAGCAGCGTTCTGTACTGTTTTTGAGGGAATGATGGCGTGGATACAAAAATCTACAGAATTAGAAGAATGAGACAAGACTTGAAGGATTGTTCTAAAAAAAAAAAAAAGGCTAAAATGCATTTATTTCTCAGAGTTCTTTAGAATAAATTCAAATGAAAAAGAATACTGAAAACATTTTGAGAACCCATGAAAACACTTGTCGGTGTTAATATAATTAAGGTATTTAAGTTTAAATATTTAAAGCTGATCTTTGAGGCGTTTTAGCTGGCCTTCTACTTAAAATTTTGTAGTATGAATGTATATCAACTATTTATAAACTAGCTGAAGGCAGCTAAGCTATTAATTGTTTGGATTTTAAAATCTATAAAGATCAGAAAATGGGTTTTGTAGTCCATATCATCTAGAATGATGACAGGCCTGGAAGCATAGGGCAGAGCTGGCACATTTTCAAAGGAATTCTTCCCTGGTCTGGATACTATAATGAACACAACTGCATTTTGGTGGATTTATTATATACAGTACACAACATGTCTAACCGTTTGGAAGTTGGGTTTGCTCTCTGGTTAGAGGTGCACTGGTTATAGCTGATTATGTATAGGGTTTGAAATAGCATCTGGTTAAAAATTTGGAGGGCTGACATTTCCTCTCAAAGACGGGTGAAAATGAATAAATATGCAATAGGGAAATATCTGTGCCGATCAATTAGTGAAAGTGTTTAAGTAAAAAAAAAGTGGATGCAATTTGAACATTTACGATTATGCCAGTGGGCAGCAGGTGGCAAGCTTTGCTTTTCAATGTTCTTCGGTTTTATTTTTATACCACAGAATGCCAAAATTTGAAGAGGGTGGTTTGAGTCCACTGGAATATGTCATTTCTTGGCAGTGCAACCTCGAACCACCTCCTTTGCTCATTGTGCATAATTGCCTTTCTTTGGATGCTGTAGCCGACCCTTGGTTCCCCTTGTTGCCGATGGTTAGAAATTAATTCATATGAGCAATGCTCTATTCTCTTGTGATTTTAGCAACATGTTGCTAATGGAGAAAATAAGTTAGAAACAAATGAATTTCTTAAGGCAGTCCTTGTATGATTTATAAGAGATTTTGTTGTGTAGTTTTACCCAGTTCTAAATGACACATATATTGCTTTTAATTAAAAAAATTACTTCTAACTGGCTATATACCTTGATATGGAGATGAGAAGTAAGCAAACTGCGTAGAGTTCCATGAAAGTCTTTTGAAAAATTACAGAGGAGAAACACATTTTGAGACCAGAATGGAAGACCATTATTTTTCCATAGGCTAAACTGTGTATTTAGTCAGGATTTGAATTTTAAATTCGGAAAACAGACCAAGCTTGAAATGGGAGTGATGGTGAGGTGGACACCAAATTATTTTATAGTCTACTGTATTTGTTCATAGTTTCTAGATAAAAAAATTCTCTTTGGGTTTTATGCATTGTGAGAAATTTGGAAGAATGGAGAAGAATGAAAAAGGATATCAATCACTGCAAACATTTAATAGTCTACAAATATTTAACACCTGCTGTGTACTCAATTTTTTCTAGGCCTTTTGTTAGAATTGAATTCACATGGGGTATAATTCTATGTTCATGACTTGACATTCTCAACCTCATTTCAGTTCAGCATTTTTTCTTTTTAGAAAAGAGATCATTCATAATGATTATAATTTACAACACATATATTTTAAAGGATAGTAATAAAAAAAACCCAAACTCTTTTACCCACCACCTAGCTGAAGAAGTTAAAAACACTGTCATTATCTTAGAGGCTGTTATGTGGTCCTTCTTAATTCCTTTATCTTTTTTTCCCAGAAACAATTTATAACAGTTATTTCCTGCTTTTCTTTATAGCGTTACCACATTTTTAGGTATATCTGGATACTGTGCTATTTAGTTTTTGACTTTTAAACAAATATATTGTTTGTATTCTTCTGAGACTTGCTTTTTTTGCTCAAGGTGTTTTTGACATTCGTCTGTAACAGTGACTCTCAAACTGGAGCATGAATCAGAATCACTGGTAGAGGGTTTGCTAAATAAAATACAGCTTGTTGGGCCCCACCTCAGAGTTTCTGATTTGGTGGGTCTGGGGTGGGGTGGAGAATTTGGGTGGCTGACAAACTCGCAGGTGATGCCAGTGCTGAATGCTGCTGGACGGTCCGCACTTTGAGAACCACTGATTATAGCTGTGGATTCTTTTACTTTTTATAGTATCCCATTATATCAGTATACCACAATTTATCATTTCTACTGATAATGAACACTGGGTTGTTTTTAGTGTTTTGCTGTTACAACAGTGTCGTGATGAACATTTTATTTTTTTCTTTTTTTGAGATGGAGTCTCGCTCTGTCACCCAGGCTGAAGTGCAGTGGGGCAATCTCGGCTCACTGCAACCTCCACCTCCTGGGTTCAAGCTAGTCTCCTGCCTTAGCCTCCCAAGTAGCTGGGATTACAGGTGCACGCCACCACGTCTGGCTAAGTTTTGTATTTTTAGTAGAGACGGGGTTTTACCATGTTGGCCAGGTTGGTCTTGAACTCCTGACCTCAGGTGATCCACCCACCTTGTCCTCCCAAAGTGCTGGGATTACAGGTGTGAGACACTGCGCCCAGCCTTGTGATGAACATTTTTGTACAAGTCTTCTGTTGCATACTTTAAAACGTTTTTTTAGAAAGTAATAGAAAAATATCAAAATGCTTCCCTCGGGTGTTGTTTCATGAAACTTGTTTTTGGAACACACTCTGCTATGTAAAATGCCTTTCTTACAGTGACTTCTTGTCCAAAAAACCTTAAAAGCCTCTTGTCCAGAGTAGTTACATTGATCATGCTTTCTTTATAAAATGGGATCCATTTCTATCTCATTGCTATATTTTTCTAGATTTTCTTCTAAAAGCTTTTTCTTTCACATTTCCTGTAATGTACCTGGAAATGATTTTTGAGTATGTGTCATTTTTTTTCCATATGGCTAACTTATTGTCTTAGCACTATTTATTGACTAATTCTTCCCCTCTCCCCCCCATTAAAAAAAAAAAACTACAAAAAACTACCATATCATATTTGGCTCATTTAGGTTTCTAAATATGTAAGTCTGTTTCTCCATCCTCTATCATACTGTGTTGGTCTTTTGAGTATCCTTAAGTCAGTGCCATGCAACTAAAAGTGCTATAATTGTGTAGTAAGTCTTGGAAGGTATTATAATTGTCTGTGTCTCTTGTGCTGGGTTCTGGCTGATTTCTTCTAGTTTACTAATCCGCTATTTAGTTCTGTTATACCCACTGTCATCTTTTCAAGTGTTATTTATTTTTTAATCTCTGAAAGTTCGATTTGACTCTTTTTTCAAATTTCCTTAGTGTATGTTGTCTTATTATTTAGTCATATTTTGACATCCTTATACATATTAAATACACATTGTATATCTTATAGTTGCAGTCTTAATAATCTGCAGTTGTTACTGTACCGATTTGGCACTTTTATTTTTCCTCTGATTCTGTCTTGTTTCCTTGTTCATTTTGTGATTTCTGATTGTGAGTATTCATTGGAATTTTATTTCTAGAATTCCTGAAGATATAGTTTTCATTTTTTTGAGAAAAGGCCTAACTCTGTCACCCAGGCTAGAGTACATGGCATGATCATGGCTCACTGCAGCCTTGACCTGCTGGCTTAAGCAATTCTCCCACCTCAGCCACCAAGTAACTGGAACTACAGGTGTGTGCCACCATACCCCGCTAATTTTTAAAATTTTTTGTAGAGGTGAGTGTCATTATGTTGCCTAGGCTGGTCTTGAACTCCTGAACTCAAACAGTACCCCTGCCTTGGCCTCCCAAGGTGCTGGGCTTACAAGGCATCAAGGCATGAGTCACTGCGCCTGGCCAAGATCTGGTTTTTTTTTTGAAATGGAGTCTCGCTCTGTCGCCCAGGCTGGAGTGCAGTGGCGATCTCAGCTCACTGCAAGCTCCACCTCCCGGGTTCACGCCATTCTCCTGCCTCAGCCTCCCGAGTAGCTGGGACTACAGGCACCCGCCACCACGCCTGGCTAATTTTTTTGTATTTTTTAGTAGAGATGGGGTTTCACCATGTTAGCCAGGATGGTCTCGATCTCCTGACCTCGTGATCCGCCTGCCTCGGCCTCCCAAAGTGCTGGGATTACAGGCGTGAGCCACCGTACCTGGCAAGATCCTGTTTTAAGGAGGGTTCCTACAGAGGAGAGTACTTGTGTCTGCTTTTAACAAGTCCCCTAGTGGGGTACTGCCCATTCAGGCCGCTTTTAATTAAATGTTGGGGTTATTGTTTTGATCACTCAGATATTTTTGAATTCGAATGCCAAACCGGCATGAAGGCGAACCTGTGGTTAGGAATTCTCACCTGAGATTCATGCTGTTGCTTGTCTCCGTGTTTACCCAAAGCCCAAACTACCGAAGCCCAAACTAAGACGGACACGACCCCTCATGTTCTCTCGCGGTGCAGTGTTTGTTTTTTTGGTTTCCCCTGCAGAAAGTTTTAACATGAGGGTTTCTGATCTAATCTTTTACCTTATGCAGCACCAGGCTTTGTCTCCGTGCCCCATGAAGCATGTTAAAACCTGTAATCTAGGCATCCAGAAATGGCAGATGCCCCTGCAGGGAAAATTCCTGTTCTGGAGCTAACTCATTTCCCTGGATTCATGTTCTCTGCTTGTTCCTGGCCTCTGAAGATTTCTCTTCCTTTCTTGCCAGCTCAATCATATTTTATATTTTGTCCAGCAATCTTAGTTGTTTTATCCTGGCAAATTTTCTCTGGACATCTAATCCTCTGTTTTGCCAGAAGTGGGGATCCTAGTTAATTTATTTTAAAGAGTTTGAGTTCCGAGAAGTAGAAATTATTTGGAGGCTAGAACATAAAGTTTCCTGTGCTGCAAGGAACGCATAGCACTGTTGAATGACTGTACGCTTGAGTCTTTGGAAAGATTCAAGTGTTCTTTTCCTTGTGATTTGTGACATGAGAAGTCTTAGGAAAACGGCCTTTTTTTTTTTTTTTTTTTTTTTTTTTTTTTTTTTTTTTTTTTTGCGAGAGCCTCGTCTAACCAGTGGCTGGTGAGCCTAGGAGATGTGTAGGATCCTGTGGGGCTGCTTCTCCCATCCCTGCCTCTGGGAACCTGCCAGGGACACCTGTGCTCAGGGCTCTGCCTCCAATTCCCGCCCTTTGTCTTTTTGTCCCCAGCCTAGTTGTGAAATCTCATCTCCTGATTCTTCATTTTGCTCAGTAGTTTCATTTGGGCAGTCTCTAGCTCTCACAAACATGTACTTGAGGAGTACTGATTAGTGTGTTCAGAGGTTAAATTGGCCTTTGTGTGTTATAATCCCACTCTCCCCTTTGAGGGTCTGATGAGAGAAAATTGAAGTTCTGTTCATTATCATTCTGGGAAGAGTTAAGGGATAGTAATTTAGGGGTAGGAAAGGGGCAAATGCAGAGTTGTTGCTTTTACTCCAGTAGCATCTGACAGGAGGAAAAAAACCCTAAACCCATAATTGTTTTTACATAAGAGAGTTGTTGGAGAGAGAATCCCCACCTGTATATATTTTTTAAACTGTAAATACTCCTGAATGAATTTTGGTAGCTTCGGTAGCTATAATGGGAAACAGTATTGTATCCATTTTGAGAGTGCTTCTTACCTCTTGTACTACATTTATCATCTTTAATTCTGCTTTAGACTCATCCCTTGCAGTGGCCACCTGTAACTTGGCAGCCTGCAGGGCTTTGCCAAATATATCGAGACACCAAGTAAAATATCTTTTGTAACCAAAATTAAAATCAACTGTAGTTTTGGCTGACCAGTTCTAATCCCAGACTTGTCTAAATCATTGAGAAATTGTATGTTGTGTTTGTGGGGGGCCATAATAATATAATCATAGGCAATTAAATTGAGGGAGTGAATGAAATTAAACATTGTTTTTACCCTGTATTTCTTTTTCAGGAATCTGAGTTGGAATTTGATAACCATCAGTTTATTATAACAGGGTCAGTATTGGAGTGATAATGGGTTTGGAAAGGCAGGTTCTGGGCAAGGGAAAGCTGATAATGGTTGCTTACAGTTGAGGTTTTAGATGATGGAGCTTGGTTTTCAGTGTGATTTAGATTGGGACTGCACCAAGATGAGGAAGGACAGTAGGTGTAAAATCTCGGGAGTGCAGGGGAGGAATCAAGGAGTGGCCAGAAAAGAGAGATCGAATGGGACAGGTTTTGGAATCTGGGAGTGGTTGGGGAAGGCTAGATAGAGTAGGGCACAGAGGCCTATAGAGATTTCATTCCTTGGCATGGAAGAAAAATGAGCAAGGGTTACTTTCAGGGTAAGCAGTGGGTTTGAGATCCTGGATCCTGATTATAGGAGACAGTAATCAGTAGTCAGTAGTAGCCTGAAAGCAGGAGGGAGCTGCTCAGATTAATTCACAGGGCATCCAACGATGAGTGTGGACCCAGATGCTTGGAGCAGTGGGTATCAGAAACTCAAGCTCCTGAGAGCGCTGTCTGCCAACACATATGATGATTAGAGACCCTTCTTTGTGGTTAAGGAGCTCACAGGTCAGTGAAAGACATAACTGCATTCTGTGCACATGTGTACATGCATAGAATAATATTTCTTTATAATAAAGGTAATGAAGGGATCTTTGCAGCAGGTTATCTGGGAGTTCCAAGAAGAGGGATGTACCTTTTCCTACTCCATGGAACCTAAACTTATTTCAACGCCCTTGGTAAACATGTCCATCTACTGCCTGCTCAACCACATACATCACTGCTCTCCAATCCACGCCTCACTGTCTCTTCCCTCTTCGTGCTCCTTTTCTGCTCCACACTTTTTGTTCCTGCCTGTCAAATCTTCTTTGAATGGTCATGTCAGGTATTTTGCATGCATGGTTTATAACAGAGGAGACATTCAAATGATTGCACTATTTACTGGACGGCACAGGCATAGAGCAGCTGGAACAGAGCTGGCTGCAGTGCTGGCTCACCTGCTTTTCTGGAGGTTATTGCCTTAGTGCTTGTGCTGTGTGGCGGGGAGGTCTGAGGGAGGTTTGGTGGGATGGTAGTGACACCTGGGGGACTCAGGATAGCAGCCCTTTACCATTTGCTGTGGAAGAAGTTTGACAATTTTACAGTGGTCACACCGTGCTGGTAGCTACCAGCTGACTGTCAGACTGCCTCACAACTACCCCGCCGTTAATACCTTCCTTTTATAGATCTGGAAAATTAGTTTTAGAAAAGTCAGATAACCTGCCAAAATGACAGCTAGTAAGTGAGAATTAGACTTTGAACCCAAGCCTGTCTGACCTCAAAGAATGATTAAGAGGTCTTTACCACCCTAACACATGTCACATCGAGTGGAGTCTTGTGTTGCTCACTGTCTTGTCTGGGTCAGGCCTCGTTTTTTTTTTTTGTTTTTTTTTTTTTTGTTTTTTTTTCTAGTTAGATGGCTATCTAAAGATGCAGACTGTGTCTTTTCTTTTTCTTTTCTTT